>NC_056725.1:313996192-314128692 GCF_019279795.1 Protopterus annectens
GTCAGATAATGGGCCGGATTGACAAAGGCTTACACGGAGTCTAAGAGTAGTGTAAGACGGCAGACAGGCAATATGTCTGCCGAGCGATCCAGCAAGAGCCGGCAGGGGCATGCATGAGAGCTTCTAAAGCTACTCTTGCACGGACAGTGTTATGGTATGCAAATTATCTCATTTGCTGCTGAAAGCTATGCAAATGAGGTAAATTTGCTATCCAGGAAACACTAACCTGTCCGTGTAAGATTAGTATTATTTGCAGAAATGTACTCCGTTGGTAACTGAGTACCGTTCTGCAAATAGCTAAACGGAGCTATGACAGCTCCAAATAAAGGATGCATTTAGTTGAGGAAGCATGCCAATGGCCAAATATAAGGCCATTGGCATTTGCAAATGTAAATCCTTAAAATCCCATTTTTTCCCCCAATCGCTGATGTTTAAGCTTAGCGCAGTGCTGTGCAAATGTGCTGCACTTTAAATAAAATGAAAACAATTGAAAAATAGCCAAAATGGGTATTTTCACTAAAAGCTTGTTCTGCCATGCAGGTG
This sequence comes from Protopterus annectens, assembly GCF_019279795.1. Classification (NCBI taxonomy): domain Eukaryota; kingdom Metazoa; phylum Chordata; order Ceratodontiformes; family Protopteridae; genus Protopterus; species Protopterus annectens. Next base: position 313,996,736 of record NC_056725.1, read on the forward strand.
AATGGCAGGCTGAAAACAACATGGCCACTGAGCAGTGGTTGCTAAGGGGGGAAGCTCATTGTGAGAGATGTAACCAAGCATTAGTAGGCAGCCCTATGCAAATGAGGATAAGGATAGTGAATCCCAATTTTCCCCGGCATGTGAGCCATGTCCCTAGAGTTTAAGTGTAGGAGTAGGGGAGTAGTAGAGTAGAAGATAGGTGACATCTTGAGGGGGTAAGTCTGAAAGACTGTAAGCTTATTGGAGCTCAGTGGCTTGTGTTTGCCCTGAGTTGCTTAGGATTGCAAGAGGTGTGTTTACAGTTGTCCTAGCTGAAAATAAGAAACCAAAGGTGTACACCATAGATATATCTGAAATTTCTTGTAAATGGGCACACAGCGTGTGCTCGCATTTGCACTTGTGTGTGCATGTGTGCGCTTGTGTGCACTTGTGTGCACTTGTTTGCACTGCACTATCCCTTGTGGAAACAGAAAGGGAAAAGGAAGGAAAAGAAGTAGTAAGAAGTTAACCAAGGAGAACTAGCAGAGCTGCCAGGTAAATATATCAGAATCAGCCAATTACACAGGCAGTAGACTAGCCCAGCCCAGCCCAGCCCATCACTTTAAACTCTGCAAACAGCAGTCTACCCTGTTTTTCCAAAGAACTCTGCAACACTGCAGTATACAAAGAGTGAAAACTTAAAAAGCTTAAGTCAGACAAAATGTTAGGGGCTGCTTTTGCTATCATAAACCAACATGTGCAAGATGTTGAGGGTGGTGATGTTGGGAATGCTGCTGAGCAACCCACAGTGAGGAGACAGAGACAAGTGTACAGACCCAGGGTAACCTACCAGGGGCTACATGAGCTGGAGATAGTGGAGCGCTATAGAGTGGACAGAGACCTCCTGCAGCAAATTGTTGAGCTGTGCCGGCCACGCCTCACACATAGAACCAACAAAGGGGAACCCATCCCAGTGGATACCAAGGTATGTGTTGGCCTAGGAATACTAGCTACAGGTACCTTCCAGAGACAAACTGGTGATATGATGGGGGTTTCACAGGCATCAGCATCCAGGGTACTGCACCAGTTCCTGGATGACATGTCAGCACATGTCAGTGAGCACGTATATTTCCCCAATTCCAGTGAGGCATTGGCCAGCAATATGCGTCTTTTCCACCAAATATCAGAATACCCTGAGGTAGTGGGTGCAATAGACTGCACGCACATACACATCAAAACACCACCCGGTGAGTGGGATAGGGTCTACATCAACCGCAAGGGCTTCCCCTCCATCAACTGCCAGGTCGTGTGCGATGCCCAGGGCATAATAATGAATGTGTGTGCTGGCTGCCATGGAAGCTATCACAATTCCCACATCTGGCATCTGACTCATCTGTACCAGAGATTTGCCAATGGAGATATCCCTGATGGTCACCTAGTGGGGGATGCTGGATACACACTGGAGCCATGGCTGATGACACCCATCAGAAATGCACACACACCCGAACAAGAACTCCATAATGATGCACATGCACAAATAAGAAACATTATTGAGCATGTGTTTGGGATGCTCAAGTCATGGTTCCAGTGCCTGGACACATCTGGTGGAGCCTTGCAGTACTCAATAACTACATGTACCCAGATTGTTATGGTATGTGCCATGCTACACAATATGATCCTGCAAAAACAGCTGCAGCAGGAACAGCATGGGGCAGGGCCAAACAGCCCCCCACCATTGCCAAGGCCTGCACAGGCACAGCGTGACTCGGAGGAGGAACAACCTGAGCCTGCCCCAGTAGGCAGAAAGAGGCATGCCCAGTATGCATTGGCCTTGGCAAACAGGCAACGCATAGCACATACACTGACTCAGTAGGAACCCTGGAAATGACACCTCCCTCTGACTCACACATACAATAAAATGGATGCCTAACTTGACACTACCTGTTTTCAAACATGTATAGGAAGTGTACTATGTGCATCCGACATAGGCAGCCCTGCAGCACCACCTGAGGCATGATTGCCCTATTTTAAACAATATAAAGCAGTGCTAAGTACATTTTACCACTATTTAGCATATTTAAGCACAATTGCGTGGAGCTGCACGTTGCGCAAACTAGCGCAACTTCGGGCAACGTTGAGCAATGTGGGGCAATGCTGGGCAATGTTGAGCAACGTTGGGCAATGTTGGGCAAAGTCAGGCAAAGTTGAGCAAAGTCGGGTAAACATACTCACACCTGCTTTACTGTTCCTTAACCAGTCAGGTCTGCCCAGCAGGAAAATAAAAAGCAGTGACAGGGCTCGAACTCAGGATACTGTGCACTATCGACACAGTACTGAACCACTAAGCCATGACAGCATTTCACTGGCACAGACACAGCAGGACAATTGTAGACTAATGCAAACACAAACAAATGCTGTATCATGCCTTCTGAAGAGGCATATGAGTAACTTCCCCCCAGGCCTATGCAGACAGATAACAGCAGGCCAGGCAGTGTGATGTGGGTTGGGTAGGCTATGAAGTCACAAACTAATATATGGGAAATTGGAAGCTAAGATCTGTAGTACAGTAGCATGCCTCAAGCCAGTACAATAGGCAATAGTACAGACTGAAATGGAATACCTGACATAGCAGTGCAGGCCTAGCAAATGTTTATAAGTGTCAGGTGAACATCTCATCCTATGTACACCCACAGTAACAATCAGGTGTGCCCCCTGGGTAGAAATGTACAAATAAAAGCTGTCCTCCCTGTATGTAGAAATGTTAATAAGTCTATGCAAAGTGACTCATGGAAGCCCTGCAGGCACAGCGTGCTTCCTGTCGATGTACAACACAAAGGTGAGCCCTGAAGTAAAAAACAACTTGATTTTTCACACACATATAGTATATATGTCCATACTGGGCATGCTCACACACTTAAGCAAATTTCTGTCAACAACATACTGAAAGGTCATACTGGGCATGCTCACAGACTTAGGCCATGTCTGAATACAGCAGTGGGCCACTCATATCTGGCAGTTGCAGTTCTTACCCCAGAAACTTGTCACTATTCACCAATCCTGCCTTGCGCACACAGTTACATTAAAACAGACCCATATAATATATTGGACTCCTGTCATAATCAAATTATGTACTACAAGTACTTAAGTTGTTCAAAGAAAGTGAAAATTCAAAGAAGATCAATAAATCTCTGATCAGTATCATCAATAAACAATGAGCACTCCTAACATTATCCAATCCATGTTCTGGCAAAATATTGTCAAACAGTCCATAGAGAACAATGAAGCTTTCTTTCGCTATGCCGTAAATATCAGTGTAAACTCATATATGTTCTGAGTCACTGCAAACTGTAAATGAATACATGTACATGACTGACATTGCCAACATCTTTTCAGACAGGTTCATACATATTTACCCCCCTCTCACTGACAAAAGGGCCCATTATCATACCTGGAGATTGTGAAAACCCAGAAATCACATATACAATGGTTAAACAGCTCTTTCCAAACCTAAAAACATGGCGTCTATGGAATGACATGGTTTCCCTAGCTGCATCATATGTGAACTCCAAAACAAACAGACCCTGCACCTGAACAGTCTGTTGAGATTCACCCTCTGTACAGGATATGAAACTGTTGAATGAGTTACAGCAATGTTTGGCACACTCCACAAGTGTTAGTGCACAACAGACTGTGGGAACTATTGTCTTATAAGCCTATTAAGCCTGATCTGCAAGGCCATGGATTCCATCATGATGGAACTCATAAACAAAGCTATTGGGAGCCTACAAACACCCAACCCTACATATTTTGGTTTGGTCAGGGGCAGATCATGGTTCCCAAACCTGCTAGACTGTTTTCAAGGCAGTCACCCAGGACATACATCAATGAAATGAGCTACACATGTCCCACATAGACCTTGAAAAGCCCTTTTCCAACATCCCAGGCACATGACGTATCCACAAAATGAACAACCTGTGCATAAATATGTATGTCATCTGATGGATTGCCAACTGGGACTCAGATAGATCCCACAAGGTAAGAATTGTGGTCTCCTGTTCAAGCTGGTAACAACTGCTGTTCCCCCATGGCTCAGTGCTGGGACCCCTCCTGTCTGGTGTATACTTTTCAGAAATACAGTCAAACACACAAGGGCTATTTTTAGAAAAGTTTGTTGATGACTGCAAAAAAGTTGTCATAATTGATGTTTGGGACAACAGAGACATCCTTAAAAAGGGTCTCAGTCAGACAGATGTGGTGTCAAAATTATGGCCTCGAGCTACAGTCATACAAATACCACATAGGTGCCAACACCCTAAATATGGAGGTGATAATAAGGGATCTATGGACATGCGGATAGTCATCTCTACTTCCAGAAATACATTCACAAAGTGGTTAAAAAATCATGCTATGTGTTCCCACAAACTGCCAAGGTCTTTGCATGTAGGTCAAAGGAGGTTCCCTCTACTCATCAGTCATCAGACCCATCAGAGAGTACCACAACACACTTGCGATGAATCTGACTAGGCACCTTCAGCAGCTGGAAAGACCACGCAAGTACCTCAACAAGAGGATTACTGGCCTCAAACAGTTGCCCCATGCAACAAGACTGAATTTAATTCAATCTGTACTCTGTTGCATACTGTCTACTCAGGAGATCTCTGCCCAACAGACAGGTCCATGTCCAATGCAGATCTGATGTACATGCACTATCTGAAGTAAACCCAAGCTCACTGTACCACATGCTCTAGGGATATCATCATCACAACATTAAAAAGAGAACATGTTGGAGGGATACATTACTAACTCACAGACTTCCCTTGGTTTGGAACAGGCTCCCAACCGACATTAAGCCGAGTGTCTCACTGACACTCTTCCAGAGGAGCCTTGATGAATGTATGTGAAACTGAACTGTCACACCATGGATCACTTCATCAGCTCTACTACACAGAGGCCTAGGGAACTAACTCCATGGGTGGTGATAGCTGCACACTCTGGCCATACTAATATATGCCTTCAGGCAGATAGCCTATAACCTACCTATGTACCTATATATATATATATATATATATATATATATATATATATATATATATATATATATATATGTAGGGGGAACACAGTATAATAAGCCAAAGATGGATGGGCAGAGATGTGTGTAAGAGGGTGACCATGACAGGGAGCCATCCAGGACTTTCCCACCCAGCACACATCCCGATGGCACGAAAGACATGAGGTGCACATCTCTCCCACTGTACATAACAGCCACCAGTATCTGTAAGCATTACAGTGTATGTGGTCCATGTGCCTGCTGTACAACATGACTGTACAATGAAGTACACATCTTCTATCTGTAGACATGTACCTGTCACGTAGGTTCATAGGTATGTAGTAGACTATCTCCACAAAGGCATATATCAGCCTACGCAAGTTGTGCAGCTTTCACCACACCATTGGATAGTCTCCCAATGCCTAGTTCTAATAGTTAGTACCCTAAGCCCCTTTCTAGTGTGGCTGCTGATGTGATGCCTGGCATGAATTGTCTGTTTCCCATTCACTCATCAAGGTTCCAATTGAAGAGTGTCAGCGAGGGGTTCTGTCTGATGTACATTGGGACTCTGTTCCACAGCAAGGCAAGTGTTTGGAATGGTACTCTATCCCACCAGCATGTTGTATTCGTCATTGTGATGAGGTTCATATCCCTGGAATGTGTAGGGCAACTCATTGTTGTTATCTGTAGATGGAGCATGTTCAACAGTTATGTGTTGGACATGGCTCTGTATTTTAGGCAGATTGTACCTCTGAGTAGGCGGTATGCAACGAAGAACAGATTTAGTTTTACCAGTTATGTTGCATAACACAACTGTTTGAGGCCAATAATCCTCTTGGTGAGGTACCTATGTGGTCTCTACAGCTGCTGGATATGCTAAGTCGAGTACATCCAAAATGGTGCACTGTACTCAATGATGGGTCTGAGGACTTAAGAGTAGAGTGCCAACACTACCTCTTTGGATCCTGATGCAAACCCTTTGTTGATTAGGTGGGACACATAGGATCTCCCAATCACTTTGGCAACATGGTTGTCAAAGGAAAGATGACTATCTACTTGTGTCCCCAGATCCCTTATCACCTTGTCATTTTTAAGGGGGTAACACCTATGTGGTAGTTTGTGGGTATTTTGTTTTCAACAAAGAGGATCAGTATGCATTCCTCCACAGTGAGATTGAGGCCATGATTCTGACACCACACATCTGTGTCATAGAGTCCCTTCTGGAGAATATGTCTGTCTTCCAGGGAATCTATTATGGCAAACACCTTACAGTTCCCAGCAAACTTAGTCAACCACAACCCTCCTGTGTTGGCATGTACATTTGAGAAGTCTATACCAAACAGGAGGGACCCCAGGACTGAACCCTAGGGGACACCAGTCATTACTGGTGTAGAGTCTGACATATAGCCAGCAACTCTTAATGTGTGGATCTATCTGTGAGCCAGTTTGCAATCTATCTTGTGATGTATGGATCCATGGCCAGATTGGTGAGTTCATCTATGATACCTGACTGAGGAATGGTGTCAAAGGCCTTAGTGAGGTATAGGAAGGCTATGTTGAGCTCATTTCAATCATCTGTAGCCTGGGTAACTGTCAAAGAAATTCTCCCAGTTCAGGAGGCGTGGTCTGCATTTGATGAAGCCAAACTGGGTGTGCTCAACTGAGTGAAGGTTCCAAATCTCTGTATTGTTGACTTCCATTATGATTGGCTCCATTGCCCTGCAGAACACACTTGTCAGGCTCATAGAGCATGAATGCCAAGGGATTTTTGTGGCCCCACCCCTGTGGAGTGTAAACAATGTTGCTGTGCAACATTCTATGGGCACATATTCTGTAGAGAGCATGTAGAGAGAGGTGTAGGTATCCTTGATGAATATGGATACATCCTCACCCTATGTGCTATGATTCAGGTTCTGATGCTGGAAGGTATGGAATGAGTAGCATCCTGGTAGTGCTCGTGTGCTGTCTGGAGCCTTGAACTAGGTTTCTGTTACTGCACAGATATCACTATTCACCATAACGAGAAGTGTCTCGAGTGTGTGCATCTGGAGGCTGAGACTTCTGGCAATGAGTAGCATTTAGCTAACTTTGTGGTTATTTGTGTTGGTTACGGGGTTTGGTTTGTCCTGTGTGACCGGTGTTCCACACCTGAAGTCAGTGCCTCATTGGTCCCATCTGACCATAAGCTAATTACCCTACATATCCACATTCTGGACCTATACCCTCATTAAGGAAACCATTTTAAAAAATGCCACCAAAGCCAACTTCTTGTTTCTTAAGACAGAAGTGCTGAACTGCAGGACACCCATGCAGATGGACAATACAGTTACGACTACTAAATCCTTCACAGTTGCACTTTATAAGCACTTACATGACTGCATGCATTGTGCTATTCCAAACAGAACCAAGACACTATCCTCCAAGAAAAGGAAGCCAATCTGGGGTTCCCCTACCATAAACAAACTGCACAACAGACGGAAGAAACTGTTGCAAAAGAGGGTAAAATCTCATGAGGGGAGGAGCTCCATGGTCAACATCAGTAAGAAGCTGTGATCCCTGATAAAATCCTCCAAAGCTAGTTATGAAAACAAAATCGACACTTATTCTAAAGACAACCACAAAGCATTCTATAGCTATGTCAAGAATCTCAATGGCAACACTCAGATCTGCTCTGAGTTACAGCACAATGGCACTAAATATACAGACCCAACTGATATTGCCATCATCCTGGCAGATAGGATCAGTGCTATCTTTACCCCCCTCTCACCCATGAAAGAGCACATCTCTATAATGGAAGACTGCAAAGTTGCTGTCATCATGGCTGCACAGGTAAAAAACACTTTCCAAAGTCATGGAGCACAGCATCTATGGGACCAGATAACATCCCAGGCTGTGTTCTACACAAACTACAGAATGAACAGGCAACACACCTATGTACCATGTTCAGTCATAGCCTCACCTCAGGCTTTGTGCCTGCTGAATGGCGCACAGCAACAGTTATCCCACTACACAAGGGGGGAGCCACCATGGACCCCAGGAACTAGTGCCCCATTAGCCTGATGAGCCTGCTCTGCAAGGCCATGGAATGTGTCATCATATAACTTATAAAAAAAGACATTGGTAATCTCCAAACTCTGGAACACAACCATGTTGGGTTTGTAAAAGGCAGATCATGTCTCCTAAACCTGATAGACATCATTGAAGCATTCACCAGAAACGTAGACAAGAGTAAGGTGGTTCACACAACCTATGTAGATCTTGCCACGGCTTTCAACACCATCCCCCACTTTGGAATTATAGATAAACCCACTAAACTAGGTATAAATTGCTATGTCATAAGATGGGTTGCCAACTGGCTCACTGACGAACACACACTGTGAAAGTAGCAGACTCCAAGTACTTGGACCAGTGACAAGTGCAGTATCACAGGGTTCAGTCCTGGGTCCTGTCCTGTTTGGTATCTACTTCCTTGAAGTAAACTTTAACATGGAATGTCTGTGGCTAATGAAGTTTCCAGATGACTCCAAACTAGGAGCCGCAATTGAAACTACTAAAGATGTGGACATCCTACAAAAGGGCCTCACTGAGACAGATGCCTGGTGTCAAAGCCATGGCCTCAAGCTCAATGCCAAAAAGTGCATTGTCATCCCCTTTGATAAAAACTCTGTAGCCATGAACTACAACATAGGCGGTAGTATACTTAACACTGAAAGTGTGATACAAGACCTTGGGTCACAGGTGGACAGTGGACACATCTGTGATAATCACATCCCCACAGTAGTCAGGAAATCCTTCTACATGGCACACCTCATCACAAAAGGCGTCTCATGCAGAATAGAAGAGGACATTGTTCCCTCTACTCATCACTCACTAGATCCATAATAGAGTACAATGCCCGTTTTGCTATGTACCTCACAAGACATCTACAACAACTGGAAAGCCTGCAGAAATACCTCACAAAGAGCATTAGCAGCCTGAAACACGTCATACACAGACCATCTCAAAATGCTCCAGCTGTACTCTCTCGCATATCGCCTACTCAGAGGTGATCTCTGCCTAACATACAAAGCTATGTCAAACACAGAGCTGTTGGACATGTTCCACATAAAACAATCCCTCTGACCTTTGGCCCCCAAACCCAGAGTGAAATACAAAAGGAAGGGGTGTATCCATGTACCTTATGGATATCCACACCTTCAGGTTAGTGGCACAGCATGAGGCTTTGGAGACCGAGCAAGTGCAACTAACATTGGGCAAAGTTGCTTATCAGATTGTAGCCTGCTACAGATCACCTACCTTGTCTCAGGAACCTCATTCAGTATTCCTGAGAACAGTGGAAAATATAAAGGTCCTACCAAACACCATTATATGAGGAGATTACAACTACCCAAACATTGACTGGGAGAATTACTCATGTACAACGTCCTTTGCCCAATGCTTCCTAGTGTTTACAAACTCAAACGCCCTGGAACAGCTGGTCACCCCACCCACTAGAGGTGACAACATACTGGACCTGATCATCAAAAGCAAAACAAAACTAAAAACAATGAACTAAATCCAAAAACAAAGGAAATAATACACTCCAACACCAGGAATAAAGTTAGCGCTTTCGTTTACTATTTCAGCAAACTTCTTCAGACCCAGGTCTGAAGAAGTTTGCTGAAATAGTAAACAATACTGGACCTGATCATCACCAACATGGGGTACCAGTGTTACACAACAGAGATAAACCCCTCGCTGGTAATATCAGATCATAAATTAATCACACTGGGCAAACACATCCCACCCCCCCCCCAGTCAAGGAAACCACTGTGAAGAAATTTTCAAAAGCAAACTACACACTTCTCAAGACCAAAGTAGAAAGTTCCAAAGCCCCCTTGCTATAGGATAATGCAATACAATCTGCAGAATCATTTACAAGTGCAATCTATGAGCATCTACAGGGATGCATGGATCGAGACATCCCAAATAAAACCAAGACGCACTCCTCCAAATATAAGAAACCAATCTGGTGGTCATTGCCCATAAATAAGCTATACAAGAGAAGGAGGAAACGAACACATGGTAGAGCAAACTTCACAAAAGAAAAGGCATCACTGATCATTATTAGTAAGAAACAATGATCACTCATAAAATAATCCAAGGCCAGTTTCTAAAGACAAATTGCCAAGGAATGTAAGAATAACAACCACAAAGCCTTCGTTAGCTATAACAAACATTTAGGTGGCAACTTTCAAATATGCTGTCAGCTACTGCAAAATGGCAAAAAATACACTGAACCAACTGATACTGCCCACAGTCTGGTGGACAAGTTCAATGCAAACCCCCCCATCACCCCAAAATGTCCTGTGTCCATCCCAGAAGAATGCAGAGCCCCAGACTTCATGGACATGCAGGTAAAAACAGCTCTCTCCAAAGCTAAGAACACAGCATCAATGGGACTGGATGGTGTCCCAGGCTGCATCTTACACCAGCCCCAAAAGGAACTTCACCCTCACCTACACTCACTGTCCAGACTCAACCTTACCACAGGCTATGTACCCAAAGAATGTCATACAGCAACAGTCATCCAGCTCCACAAAGGTGGTGCCACAACAGAACCTGGAAACTATTACCCTATAGGCCTACTCAGCCTGGTCTGCAAAGCTATGGAGCAAATTATCATGGAACCCATAAACAGAGACATTGGGAACCTCCAGACACTGGACTCTACACAACTTGGCTTTGTAAAGGCAGATCCTGCCTCCTAAATCTAGTTGACTTCTTTGAAACAGTTACCAAGGACACAGATGGAGGTGAAAGTAGTCCACACAGCCCATCTGGACCTCATTAAGGCCTTTAACACCATTCCCCACTCTGGCATCATGGACAAACTTACCAGCTTGAACATTAACACCTATGTCACAGAATGGGTGGCCAACTGGCTCACAGATCAAACACACATGTTCAGAGTTGCGGGTGCCATGTCCAACTCTAAACCAGTCACAGATGTCATCCCACAGGTCTTGGTCCTGGGACCCCACCTGTTCAGTAGATACTGCTCAGAGGTACAGGCAAGCATGGGAGGAGTATGGCTGAACAAGTTTGCAGATGACTGCTAACTGTGGTCCATAATCGACTCTACGGCTGACACAGACATCCTCCAGAAGGGTCTTACCGAGACAGATACCTGGTGTCAAAACAATGCCCTCAAGCAGAATGCCAAAAAATGCATAGTCATCCCCTTTGGAAAAAACAAAGTGCACACAAATTACCACATAGGTGGTAATCCAGTATGTACAGAGAATGTAATTATGGCCCTGGGGACCCATGTAGATAGTAAAATCTCCTTTGATGATCACATTGCCAAAGTGTTTAGAAATTCCTTCTATGTAGCCCACCTAATGTCACCTAATGTAACCCACTTTGTCTAGTCTGATGATGTCACCATCCTACAAATATACCTGTGGAAAAGAGAACTCACAGTAATGTGAGTAGTGTGTCGTGTTAATACGAGCTCCTCTAGTATCATAAGGTAGGGGTTTGAATCCTGCATTTAACAACTGTATGAGAGTGTGAGTGTGTGTCTCTCCTTGGAGTGGAGCAACCTTTTTGGAGACTACTAAAACACCCTAAAAGTGGTATACTTATCTTTGTCAAGTCTGATGATGTCACCATCCTACAACTATACCTGTTGGAAAAAGAACTCCCAGTAATGTGTATAGCGCGTTGTGTTAATGCATGCTTTTCTAGTATCATAAAGTAATTAGGTAGGGGTTTGAATCCTGCACTTGCCAACTGTATGAGAGTGTGTGTGTCCTTGGAGAAGAGCAACCTTTTTGGAGACTACTAAAACACTTTAAAAGTGGTATACTTATCTTTGTCAAGTCTGATGATGTCATCATCCTACCAAATATACCTGTGGAAAGAAGAGCTCCTAGTAATGTGTATAGGGCATCATGTTAATGCGTACTTCCTAGTATCATAAAGTAGTTAGGTAGGGGTTTGAATCCTGCACTTGCCAACTGTATGAGAGTGTGTGTTTGTCTCCTTGGAGAGCAGCAGCATTTATGGAGACTACTAAAACACCTTAAAAGTGGTACACTTATCTTTGTCTAGTCTGATGATGTCACCATCCTACAAATATACCTATGGAAAGGAGAACTCCCATTAATGTATATAGTGCGTCATGTTAATGTGTACTAAGTAGTTAGGTAGGGGTTTAAATCCTGCACTTGGTGACTGTGTGTGTGCTCCATGTGTGTGACACTGTTGTTCAATGTGATGAGGGTTTTGCTTTTAGTACTGTATGACATATCACAATGACAACAGTATGTGCATTACACGTTAGGTAGATGTGTGGCAAATACATATACATACATGTGACCTCAATTATTTCATAGTTGGGAACCCTGCATTCTCCATGAACACATCTGTTATCTTTGCCAGAGTGTGCTGCCACTTTCCAGACCTTAGGTCACATCTGTATGCTTGTGACAAGCCTAGCCACTGCAGTGATCCCTGGCCTACGTCATCCATTTCACATACACTCATTACGGTTTCTATTGAATAGTGTGAGTGAGGGTTTATGGCTGAGGTATATTTGAAACCTGTTCAAAAGCAGCAAAGTCTGTCAAAGATGACTATTTATTATAGGTGTGCAACAGCTTTTGTGGATATGCATGCAGACCCCTTATTGCTTATGTGATCCACAGAGTAATTTCCAAAACCCTTTGGAAATGTGATTATCAAATGAGAGATGATGTAACACATGACTCTATGTATACATTGGTACCTGTTCAACATTTTTGGGGCTACTACCTTTGTGGTACTCTGAGGATACTATGTTTTGTAAGAGTGGATGACTATGCTTTATTTGGCTTATAGCTTTACAGCATGGATTTGACACCAGGTATCTGTCTATATGATACCCTTTTGGAGGATGTGTGTGCCATCTGGAGAATGCAATATAGGCCACAGTATGCATTGCCAAATGTGGCCAGACATATCCCTACTGTGTTTTCTTGTACCTAAGAAAGCTATTTGCCAAACAGGAGTGGTCCCAGGACTGAGTGCAGGTGAATACCGCTGATTACTGGCATAGAATAGTACTTGAAGGCTGCAAATGTTACTGTGTGTCCTACATCTGTGTGTCAGTTGTGAAGACATCATCTAACAATTATTTATGGTCAGGTTGTTGAGGTTATGTATACTACCAGAATGCAAACCAATGACAGATAGTAAGAGTATCACCCACAGCACAGTGTCAAACCGTGTCATACACACACGTGTACTCAAGTTCCAAAATGTGTTAAGTACAATGCATACTGGCCACCAATAGAAACTATGGAGTGTTAAACTGTCTAATAAAGGGCATGCCACCCTGCCCATGTGTTCAATATGCACATACATGCAGGCAGTGCACCTCAACCATATTCACAAATGTACACATGCAAATATGTGCTGCACACATCCCACACTTACTGTCCACTCTCTAACACATGCTGACAAAACTACACACATCAGCCAAGTGGCACATGGGCAGACAATACACAATTGGAATAAACACTGGTGTAAACAATACTACATTGATAATTATAGCTTTAATGCATCATGCCTGCTCAGCTACACCTTCAAGGATATCATTACACTTTACTGCTGACAACATGCTAACATTGCTATTCTGTTATAAAGTCACCCTGTGCATCAGCACCATGTTAGTCTGTTCCTGCATCAATGTTACAGATGACAGGAGGTGGCGCAGGTTTCATCATATGCACAGGGTGTGTTATTGGTTTGCCAGAGGCCTACATGGAGCCATACAATTGACATGTGTGTGTGAGTGTGTGTGTGAGGGCCAAGAGTACTGTTATGGGCCAATGTGGATGTAATGTGTGTGGGTATGTGTTTGCCCTAGGTGTCTGGTTTATGTGTGTGTGTCTGCATGCACACAGTTCCACCATGTGGCTGCCATATATGGGGATTTGTGGAACAGCTACAAACTGTACCTGGCAGGCTTTACAGATCACCGTCTCTGACCACGGATACGGAACCTGTGCCTGGCAGGGGTGCTACAGACAGTATCAGGAACTAATCCAGACTGGGTACTATCCTCAGAGGTTGACATATGTACACTGGATCCAGGTCCCTGCTGGGACTGGCCAGAGCCACATGCACATGGTCTTCTAGGACGGTCTATGGACAGCCTACCCCCAACATTGCTGGGGCTGGTACTGGCACTACGGGAGTGGCTATGACTTGATGGACGTCCACGGCGACTGCCAGCTGATGATGTTGCTGGCATACATCCACGTCCACATCTCAACTGTCCCGCACTGTCCTGACACATGGACATTACATTGTGGAGGACCTCTAATGTCTCACCCCAACGTTTATCAATGACCTCAGTGTAATTACGGATGGCACCTGCTAGGTCATGGATACTGTCATTTAAAGAGGTGTTATGAGTCTTCTGTGCCCTTAGTCCCTGTCTGGTGCACCGCTCCATACATGCCTGTGCCTCCATGACAGCCTGGAATATGTGTATGGTTGTAAGAGTTGTAGCACGTCTGCCAGGGGCATGATGACCAGCAGTGCCCTGATGAGAGCCCCTCGACATCTGCCTATGTGGTACTGTTCCAGACATCTGGCTATGGCTGCTGTGTCCTGATACATGTGCCATAGATACCACACTGTCCTGGCCATTGCTGACTGTACACTGTCCCTCTGCTAAGGTCATTGGTGATGATGGATGTACAGGCAGTATGACTGTGTGCATGGATGGGGTGGAGACTTGTGTACTGTCAACTGGTGGCCCAACAGCAGACCCTGACAAACATGTCTGTGCCTCAACACACCTATCCTCATTATTACTATTTGTGTCAGTGACATCAGGTTCCCTGCTGCACTGAACCAGCCCAACCTCAGCACCTGTGAGAGTAAAACAGGAAACACACTTTAAGACCTGTACATGATGTCAAAACACATGAACACATGAACACATGCATACATGCACACATGAACACATGCACACATGCACACATGCACACATGAACACATGAACACATGCACACAAATACACTCCTCACTCAAGCAGACACACACACACCACCAGCCATCTCAGAATATACTCAATAGCAGTTGATAGTGGGGTAGAGTATCACAAGCCTAACAGTCATATCACACATGTCAGCATGCAGGACATGTGTTGCTCAACAGCATGCAGTGCAAGTGTAGACAGTCCTTGTTACTAACAGTATACATGGCTTTGATGCATGTGTTTTGTTGTTCGGTGATTGGCCTCCCCCAGGAACACAATGTATATATGCACACAACATTGCTGTGCAAGTATTAAAAACTCTTTAATGTACTGAGCACCATCACTCACAGGTATGCATACCATGGCTGGATGTGTATCTGTGTGTCACATAGATATCCAATTCTGATTAGAGCCTCTGTGTCTTTAGCAAATAATTGTGGACACAGTTTTAGCTCATGCATGATGTGTATACACACAAGATCAGTGGTGCATGTATAACTGATGGAATACCTTTGGTCCACAAAGCCAATGTACAGTAGTTATGGTGAGTGTAGATCATATTGTGGACATGCCAGTGTCATCCATGACATGGCATGCTAAAACACAAATGCATATTTAAACATCACACATACCCAATGTGTGTCATATGACCTAGCCACTCAATAGCATTACAAGACATATATGTGCCGGTTGTGCAAATGGTGATTGGTATGCATATTGTTTATATGTGCATATGTTTGCACACACACAACATTGAGGTGTATAGCAATGAAAGCTATGTGTAGTGCTGTGGTTAAAATAACTGGATGGGGTGTAGTACCATAAGCCATCATCATGAAGCATCATGTGGTCACTCAAGGCTACAAATGTGTCCCAAACCAGCACCTATCATGCTGTACCAGAACTGCACTACCATGGCTACATTCACCATTTCACAGCCAGTTGTTACATGGGTTTGTAAGGAGGCCAATAAGGAGCATTGTCTAACATGAATGTGTTGTGCGGTGCAGTGTTTTTCACTGCCCCATGATAGGCCTCTACCCCTCAGGTATATTATGTGTACTGTGTGGATGACATTTGGGATACTGGAGTGTGACTTTACAGTGGGTTTGTGAATACTTCATGTGTAGCATGTTAACATGTTCTGTGTATGACATAGTTGTGTATGTTGTGTGCATGCGTATTGACGCTGCCTATCCAATTGTCACTACAGTGTAGCCACATTTGTTTGAGATGGTCTGTGTATTGCATGTGTTTGAGGCAGCTAATCACATTACTGAGATGTGGGTAGTCTCACAGCAAACATGCACAGCATGCATTATGCATAGGTGTGTTACATGTGTACATGGCCTACACCTTAACTATGACATGCACTTTTTATTTGCAATACTAAATGCAGAACACACTCACCAACATGTGTCTGCTGCCTTGCTGTCACACCAGAGGTACCTACATGGATATGATAGAGTTTGTCATTGCCGACAACTGTGACATTGCTACTGTGGGTTTGCAATCTTACAGTAGTACAACAGTTTACATTCACAGGCCTACAGATTATGTTCCAAATGATCAGTATTGCACAACAACAGGCTATACATCTTCTAACTACACAGTACACATCTCACATATGCATGACCTACCAATAGAGGTAGCAGTAGTCTACAGATATGCCATGTTACCTGCACGCTCCATGTGTTCTTGCTGGGTGGCTCCAACCTCTATCATGATAAATGTCTGCTGTTGTTGTTGTTGGGCAGGTGCCACCAGGCTCAGGAGCAGCTCCTCCACTCTGGTGAGGGGGCGGTGGATGTTAACCCCACCACCTGTTGCAAGCTGTTGTCTATGGACATCAAAAGCACACTGTCGGACATGTCTAAGTAAATCACTGCAGTGATGGCGTACCTGCTCATTTGTCCGGTTATGCATGCCTATGTCATTTACCCTCCAGACAACATCTTGCCACAGTGCAGTACACTCATGCTGGTCTTGGCTGGTTGTCAAGAATAGTAGGCTGTAGTGCTGAATCAGACAGCTGGTAATAATGTCATCCTCAGCACTACTGTAGTTGGGATTACGATGGTGGGCCATGATCCCTGAAAGACAAAGAAAAAATATGTCTGAGCAAGTCATATGGCACACTTAACATTATACAGTACAGATATCACTGAACTGCCATATATAGCAACCTATTAGCTGACTGAGATTAAACAATTTCAATAGCACTTAGTACTCACCCCACAACTGCTTGAAAGTGCCTGGCACCATGTTTTGCACAGCAACAAAATAAAATCACTATATAAGACTATACAACAGTACATGACACACTGTATGCGACACAATGCACCACCTAACCACAGAAGGTATCGATCAAGCGAATGCATAAAGAAATATGTCATCCATCACAATGTTTGTAAAGTCCAGTTAAAGTATTACCATTATACCAGACAACTTGTTGATGGCAAACCCGTGGCCAAAATATGTGGACAATTGTGGATATAGGTGGCATACTGCTGTAGTAAACTATAAATGTTGCTAGATATGCAGTTATATCTTGTAACACACATACGACAAAGGACATGTTACAGGCATACCCACACACACACATCGGACATAAAGGTATGGCAACCCAGATAAGCTTTACTTGTGTACCATACAAATATGCACATAACAACCTTCACCAACATATATATGTCCACCCTTCACAAACAGTTGCAATATGTTCCTTGCTCTATGCACATATACAGATGTTAATATATATCACACATATATATATCTCCGTATGTGTGTGCCATACACACACAAGGTCCACACTGTTGTAAGCTAATCCCCCAAACAGCCATTGTCCACACTACAGCACAGAACACAGATAACATGGATCAGATGTTTGACATTTAATGCTGAGCTACATATATCACAGTTATGTCCCACTGCACATAGCTACACACTGAATTGTTCACGGCAGTAGTTAAGCAGGACATCTGTGCATAGATACGTACTGCTGCCACATATAAATGGTTCACATTATGTAGAGTACTCTTCAGAAATATCTACTACATGCCAGTAAATACATATCTGTTACATACCTTTCCTTTGTATGAGTTGGTATTATTTATTTTCCGTTTTCCTTTTGCTTTTCGCTGTCTCTCTCTCTCTCTCTCTCTGTCTGTCTCTCTCTCTCTCTCTCTCTCTCTCTCAGTCTCTGCAATAGAGTGATTGAGTTTGTGGGCAGCAATTACAGCCTGCTTTTATAGGTATCTGCACATGTGCATGTGATGGCCTCTGCACCAATTGGTGGCCACCATTTGCTAATTGCATGCAGCCTGCTGTGTTGTAATTGCAGTAATCACTGTCATAGTAACCCAATGCTATAAATTGCTAACTCAGGTAGGTGTAGCCCTTTCAGCTTTCCAAAATGGGGATCATGCTTGCTTGCTGTGGACATTGTTGTTTAAGTCAGAAGGTTGGTATAGTTCTTAAATCTGAAGTCAGGGGTGTAGCCAGTGATGTGAATGTTGTACTCAGACCTGAATGTTGCTGCTTCCAGTACACACTTATCAGTGTAGAATTGTACTCACCCCTCCAAATGCTAACACAAGATACATGGGAGTATGTACTTTTTTTTTAATTATACAATTAACTGCCATACAAAAGTAGTTATTGAGATGTATTCTCTTGGCACATGAACTGTTTGTGAACTGCTATACTGTGAATATTAATTTACTCACTTCTGAACAGTTTGTGCTTTTTTAGTGTTGACATTAGCACAGGCTGCTCAAGAAAACTGGACAAATTTCAGTACTAAGTATGCCTACCTACATCCTTGGTAGACCCTGAACACACAGGTATATTGTACATTTGGGTAGGGGTGCAGAAGTACAGAGACCATTATGTATTACTGTGTGAATTTTATCTTGCTGGACTTAAAGGGTTGCTGTGTACCTGTTAGTTTATCAAGGCAAGTAGTCTGTATGAGTAGCTTCCAACTGTGGACCTATCCAGATGGTAGCCAGAGGTTGGCCTGTTATTTTTTGTCTGTGCACCACACTGGTTTTTTCAGCACTGGAACAATGGCATTGTCACAGTTGGTTGCTACCAGTACATGGCTACATCCCTTGGTATTTCAGTGTTATACTCCTACATAAGGGTATGCTTCTGGAACTCCTTCCAAAGCTATTTGCACAGTGTGCAACAGCAGAAAAGCTGATATGCCTGTGTGTTTCTGCCTCTGCCAGGCCTCTCAAACACTCAGGTACATATTTGAACAGACTCAGGGAAAAGTATGTAAAAGTGAGGTACACCTTTAAAATATTAGAGACATTAAGTTGAGACTAACCAGAGCATATGGATTAATACACCTTTACTGAAATACAAGCAGTGTCTAACTCTTACTTATTGTCATTATTCATTAAGTGTAATTCCCCACCTTTCTGCCAAATGTCAGTACTTTTCAGAGGGATTCAGAGGGACACAGCTAAAATTTGTTTCAAAATCAGGGATATCCCTGAAAATTAGTCACAGTTGGGAAGTATGGCCTCTGCCCTAATCAGATATGCCAGTGTTTGTCCTGCTATGATACTGTGTGGGGGTTGTAAAGTGCTGCTGTAACGTTATTTCCTGCTAGAATGGCTGGTTCTCTTTTCACAGTCACGTAATGCAATTCCACAACAACTGCTGGTAAAGATCCACAGAACAAGATTTGTGTTATGGCATTCCTATTTTTCCTTTACATTCACTCATTCTGATGCATGATATATTTATTTCAGCACCAATTTGTTGCATGTCTACTGTGGCTTAGTGGTACTTCATGCAGTCTAGTGTGTACAAGTTCCGGGGTTCAAGACTGACAGAGGTGTTTTATTTTGCTGCTGAGCAGAACAAAGGCCCTGACATACAGAGTGAGTAAGGCACTTTTAAGCAGTTGTAAGCGGGTTTGTGCGGGTTTGCATGATGCTTAGCAATGCTTAGCTAAGTGCACACAAGCACACACTCACGCAAACCCGCTAGCTACTGCTTAATAGTGCTTACTCCCGCTAACCTCCGCGCTCATTTCTTTGAAAGAAAAGAAAATGGGGAGATAGGAAAGTGGTGAAAAAGGGGCACAAAGAGGGAAAGACAGTAGGGAAAACAGCTCGGGATGTGCAGGATGGGTGTAGGGAAGGTCCATAGCTGGCCATTTCTTTAACAGCAACAGCTGTGCATATGCAATAAATTTGGAGGGAAATATGAAACCTTCAACCCCTGTGACAGGGGTGAGGACAAGAAAGTAAGTTGTACTGCCAATTAAATATCAGTTTATGTGTCCAGCAGGCATGTGTGCAAAATGGGCAGCTATGTATGGGGCATAACTTTTTTTGGGAGCTGATTGCCCTTTTTTTCTTTTTTTTCAGGTGAGAGTGGAATGTGGGGTAGGGGAAGTAGGTATATTTGGGGAGGTAGGTTGGGGAGGTAAACAGACAAGACAAACAAGATGCATACAGGGGTGGAATATGACACGTGGTGGGTGAACACCATTGATGGAGAATGATGCAGTTATATGTCTCCTACATGTATTATTACACTACCCAATTGTCCTTAAATCGTGAAATGGGTTTTGCTAGATCTTTATATACATGGGCTGTATCTGACATACAAACTGTCCAGGATGCAGATGTTACTGCTACATATTTTGTGAGTTGCTCAGACACACTACTGCTGAGATGGTACACTGACAGCTCTACTTTCCTATACTTATATAGATATGTTTAGGTGAAATTATCAGTTATATGTTAACAGCTCCCTACATTTCTGCCTGCAGAATTACATTTCTGGGGAACACAATACGAAGCTACTCATGTGTCAGATCAACCTGTACATGCTGGGCATGAATCAACAGTTGAGGACTGTAAATATTCTTAAAAGCTACTGGCACTTCCTTCATCCACTTTATATGGGCCTACCCAACTGTGTGTTAACAGTGCTTAATACAACAGTACTATTTCTATAATGCAAGAGTACAACAACATATCAAAGAAAATGACACAGGCACACTCCAGGAATTATACCTTTATTAAAGACTAAACACTTTTCTAGAGGCTCTCTCATTTTTTTTATATAACAGTACATGCAGAATAATTATTAGAGAATTATTATACCTTTATTTATTGTGTTAAAACACTTTTTTCAGGCTCTCTCATTTATTTTACATAACAGTACAAGCAGAATAAGTACTAACCTGCCTGGTGGCACAGCCTTAGCAGCCTATCTGCATAGGCTTGCTGATTCACAGCACGGACACCTGCAGCTGTGAAGTAAATGAAGTGATATTGAGACATACCTATACATAGTATACGCTAGAATAGCAATTCTTACATACTTAATTCCATGGCTACTTACTCAGTAGTGGGGCATTTTCCATCTCACGGGCCTCCTGGATCCACTGGTCCAGTTGATCCACCTTGAATCTCTTCAAGTCTGCGTCATGGTGTCTGACCTGCTCACCAGTCCGAGGGACACCTGTGGCACTGGTGAGTTCATGATTTAGACAGTCCCAGGCTTCCACTTTGTATTGGGCACCCTGGCACTAGCCCTGCAGGAGTCTGTCCTCATGATTATGGACAAAGAGCCAAACCATTACTTTTGAGTCCTCAATGCGCCAACGTTGCGCTCGAAAATGAGAGCCCTCTCCAGCACCGGCCATTGCTGCCTGCAGATGGGAGCTACAACCAGTTATGGCAAGTATTCCCACCTATGGAGCTTAAATATGCATAATTTCTCGCACTTATTTGTGATTAGCCAGTTTTGAAAAAACTCAGCTGAAGGTACACCTGCTTAGTAATGGGTAAACTTCCATTGATATGTATGTGTGTGTTGAAAGTGCATGCTTATGAAAAGCTGTCATGGCTTAGTGGTTCAGTACTGTGATTATGGTACACAGTATCCCAGGTTTGAGGCCTGTCATTGCTTTTTATTTTACTGCTGGCCAGACCGGCTAGGAGGTGTGGCTGTGTTTTACCAACTTTGCTCAACTTTGCCCGACGTTGTTCTACGTTGCCCGACGTTGCTCTACATTGCTCTACATTGCCCAATGTTGCTCTACATTGCTCTCCATTGCCCACTTTTGCCCGATGTTGTGCTGGTTAGCGCAGTGCACAGGTACGTGCAAACATCTTCTGTTTGCGCTCATTTGCACGATGCGCAGCTCCGCACAAAGCTATTGCGCTACTTAAAGCAGTGCTTAGCTACTAGTAATTATATTTAAATATGCTTAACATTGGTAAACTTTGCTTAGCAGTGCTTCACATTGCTGAAGATACGTTACTTATGCATCCATCAGTATGTATAACCATTTCACTTTCTTATATTTATATATAAAATTTATTCACTACTACATAGGCCATTTCAATGCTTTTTACTAAAATTTAAATGATAAATGCCAGGAATTATTTTTATATACAGATTTCCAACAGAAAATAGAAAGGGGAGTGGTGGGACCCGAACAGAGAATGCCTCCTCTTTGTGCGAAGGCTCTACCACTACGCTATCGCTATTTTGCTTAATTTGCATATAAGTTTCTTATTATCGTCTTCGATGTCTAAACTGCTAACTGCAGCTAAGCAATGGGCAAACCTGCGCAAACACGTGCAAATACAGGCAGCTATATCGGGAATCATAAAAAAAAAAAAATTAAAGTTTTACATTTTATAATTGCACAGGGGGTTAGAATGTGGGAGAGTGTAGTGTTGGGTATGTAGACATTTGAGCGGACTCGCTCATGTAGGTTGACATTTCCCGATTGAGAGATTTGCATGGGCATGGAGTTTTGGACTGCTCGGCAGTCCAACACGCCCCCTGCATTCGTGCATGCTCCATGTTAGCCTTAGAGTTGTGGCAGCGCGCCCTCATTAATATGCATGGCGCGCTGCTGTCTTACTCTTAGACTGGTGTTTCCATGTAAGACTTATCTAGTCTTACAGGGAGGATTAGTGAATCCTGGGGAATGTGTAACGATGCTGCCATTGCTCTTTTGAACACGAGAAAAGGTAATCATGCAAAGACACTATCAGCATGTATTCATCAGCAAATAGTATGCAATATAAAGTGGGCAACCTGCAAGCCTGATCACACTCGAAAATCAAATGACAGGACGTAGTAAACTCAACTGCAGTATTGATTTCAGTGCCTGCAAGCTAAACGGAACCTTTAATAGTTCTGTTAAATAGTTCTATTAGTTTAAGAGTGCTGTTTTCCACATTTTAAGTTGGCTCCCATCGCACAAATACATTTTTGAATTCTGCCCTGGGTGTAGCCACCCCCCCATATCAATATAACCATCTTTCAGGGACACATCCTTTGTAGGGGAGGGAATCCATGTTAGGTGAGTCCAAATCTTAATCACCCCAAATTTTATTCAGCAACCGTTTCTCTGTAGTGCAGAGGAAGGCGTTAGAGGGCCAAACCTACACTACAGCCCAGCAAGGCAACAAAATAGATGCAATGTGCTGATTTCACTGTAAATATTTCATGTTTAAATATGTTATTGCAGTATAGCAACAAAGATGTTTAAAATGAATGAATGGTGTTCAGAAGTCCTCCACAACAGTTGTTAAACCACAGTTTGACAATTTGTCAGAGTGTTATGAGATTGTGGTCATCATTACTATAACTGCATTACAACTTTGGCAGACTTTGGTTTATGTAATGTACACATATTCCCTTGATTCAAAAACTACACACTATAGAATACATAGCCAGGTAACCCACATCTGTTAAATTGCACAAGCAGTACCTTTGCACTCTAAAGTGAAGCAGGAATATACTCTTTGTATGCAGTTAGGCTCTGACAGGTTATAAGATGGTGCAAAGAAATGTTTATAAAAAAACGTTATCTGCTTCAGACCTTGAGACACACACATATTTTGCAAAACTTGTTGTCTTTGAATTTATTGAAATGCTTGCGGTCACTTCTAAAACTGATTAAAGCAGCTGCTTAATCCAATTCCTCTGCATCTGTCAGTTCTGAAGAAAAAATGCTTTACCTTACCTTTGTTCCTTTTCCAGGAGGGCATCTTGCTGCGTTCAATACTCCTGCTGTCTGCTTCATTCTCCAGGCTTTGATAGTTTACCTTTAAACACTTTTCTTGTTTCATACTGATGCTGGATGGGGAATGGGATGGATATGGATTAAGACCATCATTAGCTCAGAGCAGCCCTCAGTTGAATTTCGACAGGCTGGCAGGCTGCTCACTCAGCTTACTTCACCACTCATGCCTCCGCGTGATGATGTCAGTCCTAAAAACAAGGGAAAATAATTTTAAAAAAGACCGGGAAATTCAAAAATTAGTGGGGCCACTCGGGAATCATAGCATCCCCTTATTTGGACCTCAAAACCCAGACATAGCTGAGTGAGTCGGTACGGTTGTGAGGTATGGGGACTACAGGCATATCAGTTAGTACAAGTGAGATTGTACTGGCATACATTTGCATGTCAGACTTGTTACCCTTCAGAGCCTTACTGCCACTGTGACACCTGCTGTGTTATGACTGTGTGGGTCTGTAGGGGGGTGATTTCACATTGCTGCCATTTGTGGAGCTTTGCCTGACACTTCTCTCCTGTTTTCTACAGCTGACTTGCTGTGTAGGTCTGAGGGGTGGGTATGGGACCCCACACTGACATCCATGGCTATGAGCTATGACCCCCCAGTTAGTTTCCCACACACATAGACTGCTGTGGGATTTGCCACCTAGGTACTAATGCATAGTGTTGGGAGTCCAGTATTGGGCAGACATTACCTGGTGTCCCACATAGCTGTCAGTTGTCTGCCACCCCATTCCCTTGCATGCATGCATGCAACAATGCCATACAAATACTACCAGAATGTAGTGATACATTAATTTACTGATAAGGCGACTGACTTACCTTGTGCCTGTGGCAGTTGTGCGTACAGTGCTTGAGGGCTGCCTATGTGGGATGCACACTGTACACTCCTATACATGGAAAGTTAAGGTAGTGTGATGTATGTGTTATCCATTTTTACTGTGTGTGCGAGTAGAGAGAGGTGTCAGTCCCTGGGTGCCTACAGTGTCAGTGTGTGTGCTATGTGTTGCTTCTTTGCCAAGGACTGGCCATACTGGGCATGCTTCCATCTGCCTACAGGGGCTGGCTAAGGGGGTTCCTCGTCTGAGTCCCTCTGTGCCTGTGGGGATTTTGGCAATGGTGGGGAGCTATGTGGCTCTTCCCCATCCTGTTCCTGCTGCAGATATTTCTGCAGGATCATATTGTGTTGCATGGCACATACTATGAACATGTGTGCACATGTAGTTGGAGAGTACTGCAAGGCTCCACCAGATATGTCCAGGCAGTGGGACTGTGACTTTAGCATCCCAAACACACTCTCTATAATGATCCTGGTTTGTGCATGTGCTTCATTATAGCGTTCTTGCATGGGTGTGCATTGTGCATGTGCTTTATTATGGCATTCTTGCATGGGTGTGTGTGCATTTCTGATGGGTGTCATCATCCACAGCTCCAGTGCATAGCCAGCATCCCCCACCAGATGGCCATACAAGATTCCCCCACTGGCAAATCCCTGATACAGCTGTGAGGAATGCTAGATGTGCGAATCGTAATAGCTTCCAGGGCTGCCAGCACACACATTTGTGATAATGCCCTGGGCATTGCACATGACCTGGCAGTTGATGGAGGGAAACCCCTTGTGGTTTAAGTAGACCCTACCCTGCTCACCGGGTGGTGCTTTGAAGTGGATGTGCATGCAGTTTATTGCACCCAGTACCTCTGGGTAGTTTGCTACATGGTGGAAGAGGTGCATATTACTGGTCAACTCCTCATGAGTGTGGGGGACGTATATGTGCTCACGGGTACATGGTAGCATGGCATCCAGGATCTGGTGGAGTACCCTGGATGCAGATGGCTGTGAGGCCAGCATGATGTCCCCAGTAGGTCTTTGGAAAGTACCTGTAGTTAGTATTCTTAAGGCTACACATACCTTAGTATCCATTGGGATGGGTTCACCTTTGTTTGTTCTGGCTCTGAGGTGAGGATGGCACAGCTCAACAAGTTGCTGAAGTATGCCCTGTCCACCCTGTAGCACTCTACTATCTCCAGGTCATATTGCCCCTGGCAGGTTACCCTGGGTCTGAACACTCTTCTCCTCCTCCTGAGTCTGAGGCAGTTGTCAGTATTATCCTCCTCACCGCCATCAGGCTCCAGCACATACTGATGGATCAAAGCAATGGCAGCTCTTAACATTTTTCAAGTTAAAATTGCCCGCATGTATCCACCAATGGTGCAGAACTGTGGGAAAAATCAGACTGTAAGGTGCTTCCAGACTTTATTCTGTTGTGCTGCAGATGCTACTTGTGTGATTGCTGGTCTATGATAAATTCCAGTTGCCAGGTATATTACTCATGGCTTTGAATTGACCACCATGAGTGTTAGAGGCATTAGTGGTAATTTGTGCATGATTGCCTTTATTCTGTTGTTGGCTTTTTTTGATTTTTTTTAACTTGTATCTCCTGCCATTTTCAGCTATGCAGCCACCTGCCAGCTCTATTGTTGAGTGCTTTCAATAGCCCATTGTGAGTTGCAGGAGTCCCATATTAGTGATTTCTACTTCATTTCTCCTTTATTATGCCATTTCCCTTTATTTTTCTTTCTTTGTTACATCTCCTCCCATTTTCAGCTATTCAGCCACCTGCCAGCCCTATTGTTGAGTGCTTTCAATAGGCCATTGTGAGTTGCAGGAGTTCCATATTAGTCATTTCCCCGTTATTGTGCTGTTGCACTTAATTTTTCTTTCTTTGTTACATCTCCTCCCATTTTCTGCTATGCAGGCACCTGCTAGTTGTATTATTGGCTGCTTTTAATGGCCCATAGTGAGGTGCAGAGTGTCACATTCCAAATTTGTACTGCATTTCTCCTGTTCTGCTGTTTCCTTTTTTTTCCTATATCCTTCCTGTTTAAGCCCCGGGGCACACCTCGCAAACACGTTGAGCTAGTGTAAACAATGCTTTGAAGAAAAGGCCCTGCCCTGGAAGTGAACACACTTACTGTTTCTGCACTTAGCTAAGCACAGCTAAGTTATCTGGGACACACACCCTCACTTAGCTGTGATTCGCTAAGTGCAAACCAGGGCAACAGAGCTCCAATGTGCTTACAGCAAGCATGACACACCCCCTTTTGATGTCATCTAATTCTACTCTTACACAGCCCTGTTTCAGCACCTATACGGTTAGGTGCAATCTGACACTGAAATTTGTGATTCAATATTAAGTCCCCTCATTAATATATCCCACTGCCTTACTCCATAGATACTGCACTCACACTCAGCCTTTCCCCTTAGCAACTACGGTTCCCTGGTATTGTTTTCATTCTGCATGCCACTTACAATAATGGCAAATTGCAGATTTAACATATATTTGTGCTTTTCCATTTTTTCCCCCATAATCCCGTTTGTGAGGTGCTGCCCTAAGCTTAAATGTCCGCAATCGGCCAAAAAAAAAACCTTTTATTTGATAAATGTTATTTCATTTTCCATGCCAATGGCCACATATTTGGCTATTGGCATGCCTAATTAAGGGAATACATGCTTTCTTTGAGGTTATCATGCCTCCGTTTTGTATTTTGCAGAAATTTATTCACTAGTAGCCAAATACATTTCTGCACCCTACACTGTTCCTGAAAGGAGACCTGCCTGCTTCCTGAATCACTAATTCAGCTCATTTGCATGGTTTTCACCAGCAAATGAGCTAATTAGCATACTGTATGGCTTTCTGTGCAGGAACTGTGCAGGGTGACTCGTGCATGTGAAAACAACATGTCCCTGGATCGCTCAGTGGCCATATTCCATGCAGGAGTGGCTACACTGCTCCTGCACAGAATTTTAACATTCGTGAATCCTGGGGCATGTCAGCTTTCATCAGTTTCATGACTATAACATCCATGCAGGTCATCCTGGCTGAAATATATGCTTGCCTTGTTAACGGAATGCAAGTCCTAGAAGTGTAGATCTGTAAGCCTTATACTTTCTTATGGCTGTAGGGTTTGCACAGTATGTGAGTATGTGGAAATTGCCCTCATACCTAATTTATATGTGTAAGTTTGAATCTCACAGTTGTGCAATAATTCATGTCAGGGCTATTTTTTTAATTACATATGATTTAATTGCATACAATTATTTTTCTTCAAAGTATGAAAGTTAAACTCAGTGTGCTGACGTGTTAAATTTATAACACTGAGAAATGGGTATTCCATTGTTATTCCATACACTTTGACAACATTGAAAAAATGTCCATTAGCTTTAATAGTTAAGCACTAGGATAGTATAAATGTTGTTTATTTATGTGTGGGTTCATATCTCTGGTTTGCAGTGTGATCAGTAGTGACAGTTGTAGGTTTGAATGAAAGTAAGTTACTCCTCTTTGTTTGCAGTAATCCTCATCTGTGCACAGTACTGAGAATGAAACATCAATGACTGAGTATGCAAAATGTGATGCTTGTATGACAATGCTTGTTAATATGTACTGATAATAATTTTATAACAAGTCATTTTGTAATGAGCTTAAGTAATCCTTGTGTTGGTGTGCTGCATAATTTTTTTCTGTTTGCAGCTGCTGAACACCATTCCAGGAAGAGAGTCTTGTACATAGAGCATATGCACAGGCTTCAGGAGTAGCTGAGGGAGAGAGGTATGTATTATGACATTCCATGTTTATGTCTCCAGAAATAGGATTAACATCTTTAAATCTTTAAGTTTAGATGTGTAGCCTTATGACATTCAAGCATGCTAATGCTTTGTTAGACTTTCCATAATGCATCTGGAAGGCGCATGTAATATGTAGGGATTTACTGTGAACAACTTTAATGTTAACAAAAATTTCAGTTGACAGTAGTGTTATATGTCATGAACATGTGTTTGTTATTGAACCGAGCTTATGCATTGTTTATTGATACAACATAAATGACAGACATCTATGTTCACCTGGCATATTGGGTTTCATGTGAATTTTTTACATGTATGCTGCTTGTACTATCGTTGTTTGCATAGTAGGCAGTAGCAAATTTGTATGTATTGCAGTGGTTGTCATAGAATTGTATATAGTCTGACTATTCTGTTATTCTATAGGTGGCTGGTGACTCAGAATTGTTAATGCTGTTGGCAGACATGTATTAACATGTAGCTCCACTTCCCTTGTAATGCTGTATAACTGCAGTGTAAAGGTTTGTTAAACATAACACTACATGCCATTTCCATTACTGGTGTGCCACAAACCCTGCCGAGATTTATATTATGTCTGAGGCATTAAATACTATTTCATGATCATCATTACACTGTTTTCATTGTGCAAGTGCATGTATACGCATAAAAAATGTAGACAGTGACAGTGATAAGTTTGTTGGGGACAATTATGTATGTCCCATGCATAGATATTACATGTGGTTGCTGTGCTGGTAACTGTGTGCAGTTTTTCTTCAGCTTTCAGCTTCCATTCTTCTAATTATATACTGCTCTGATGTCACGTATTAATCATGTCCCACTTTGATTATATACTGTTATGATGTCACACATTAGCCATGTTGCATTGCTCATCTCATTTGTATACACATTTTAAATGTACAATGGATTACAATATATTATGATATATATTTGGTCTTACAGTATATTTTTACACACATACTTTAATCATGGTATGTAAGCATGATACATTCATTGCACAGAGGCACGTGTTATGGTGGAAATTTAACCTTTATATTAACATCTCAATATAAATGTTTGAGTCACATATTGAGTAAAGAATATGGAGATATTGGTAAGGGTTTACTCTTGGAATCTGTGAATGATATAATTGGAAGGCCTATTGACAACAGGCTTACAACAGGAGCAAGATTCCCAAAATGTTGTTCAGTATCATCTTACACTGTGCCACATCTTTTGGAATTGGACCTTATGTCAGTGCTGCATGATAGTGTAGCATGACACACCTTAGCATGACCCAACCGTCTTACAAATTAATGACATGTCTGTATGCTATGCACATGTGTTTTGCATTCTTACTGAAGACTGATAATTTTGTAAATGTGCAAGTAATAACAAATGCATGTCTAATAGATTGATTGCTGCATGGCGTGTACTGCACCAGAGTACCTTAATGACAAGTTATGATCAGCACACTGACCCATTTATGACCTTCTATTTACATCATCAGTATATGACTATTATAACATTGAGACTGTTGTATAATCATGACATTACATTTGTTGTTATTATTACACCTTTGTGTCATTTTTTTATACAACATATAAATAAACCTTATAGTCTGGATCTGGGGATCATTATGCTGTCATAATGTGAAGTACACTGGATAAGCATTACAATTTTCTGAAAGCCGAAGTGCCAGAGAAGTGTTACTTGCTCTTAATGGTATAAGAGTTTGAAGTTTGGCTGTTAACTTTTACTGCAGAAGTTATTTTTATTTTAATAAATCAGTCTGTGTACTAAACCAAGTGAATTTATCTGGCCTGGAACTTGTGGTGTGAAGCATTACACATGTCTGGTTTCATAAGATTGGATGTTGTTACTTATGTATCATATAATCTCTTTACAATTATGTTGGTTCACATCTGTCATTACAGTGACACATAGTTATTTCAGATGCCTACCTTTAAGGCTGATTGAGATATGTTCATAGGTTAGTACTAAGCTAACTGCCCTTGCGAGCCATTTTAAGCCTAGCCAGTTATCCCTTGTGAGACTCAAACCCTGCATCTTGTGTTTGTAAGGCAAACTCCTTAACCATTAGGCCACCCTGTGACACATGTCAACAAATTCACTCTAGGGATCATTCCAGTTGCATTACTACATAAGGGCACTGTGAACTAACATCGGATGGCACGGTGCCTGGGCAATATTTGGGGGGCTAGGCTTGTAAAGGCTCCAAGGCCATTAGCCTAGTACACACCTATGAACCTATGAACATACTATGAAGCACTTAATGGAATTATCAATATAGGATGACTTGCCATGTGCATTGCATCCACATACATATCTATCAGTATTGCAAGAATAACTTCCTTTACATGACCTTCATTATACTTCAGTAACATTAATTGTGCATGCTTAATTTGTAGTTTGTTACACAATACATATGCATATGCCTACTGTCATATTTTACAATAGACCTGCCAAAGCAACACATTGTGCAAGGTCACACCATGTATATGATGTCTGCCTATATACATACATAATAGAAATGTTTTTTTTAACGAGCAAATGCATTTCTCTGCATGATTTATCACTGACTGGGTTTTATTTCAGACATTTTTTTTGCATATGACAGTGATGTACTTTACACATGTTGTAATTTATTAAGAATTGGATATTTGCTTGGCATCACATAAGGTATTATACTTGAATAAAGTCAGACAGTAGTATAACATCACATGTGTAACAGTTACACGATGTAGACTGTGTAACTTTTGCATGCACTTTCATTTATTTGTTGATTTTAAGTTAATACCTGTTATGTGTGGAAAATGTTTTGTTCCCTGTGTTTAAGTTTGACAGAGTGTGGGTCCCATGCCAATTCACCATTTGGATGATGACTTTGATGATGTGCCAGACCACTGTCAGACAAGTTTGTCTCCAAGGACCAGGATAATGACCGTGAGGGGGAAATAGTGATAACGACAGACTGGGACCCCCACGTTCCATTGTTCCTGCAGCTCAGTGGAGAAGATGTCCACTGCCATGCTAGGCAGACAATTTTCTGGATCATATCCAGGATATAATGACAGATGTTTTGTAGAGCCAGATGAGGAACATGATGGGTATCTTCTTTCAGGACATGACACAAGCCATGCCTGACCCCTTCTGTCTGATTGCTAGACAGAGATATTTCATGATGTTCAACCTCATCAGATTGGTCTCCCAGGAATACAACCATTTTCTATTTGATCCTCTTTTGTAATGTTGCCACTATAGTATTTCCCATATTCAAATCTATACAGCCTAAGCACACGTAAGCAAACATCCTATATTACTGTTATGCTTTTCTGTCATATGTCATAATGTTCACTGCATATATCATGTCATATGTGGCTTTATCTTGCTGCTGCAATATGACACACATTACTAAATGACACAAGCGTTACCATATTATTTACATAATTATCACATGCTGTCATTACTGCATACATTGCTACAAATGGACAGGGATGCTACTCCTATAATTTGTATGCTTCTGAACTCCTGTGCATGTAGTAAAGCATAATATTGTTATGTCTGATGCATTCTAGCCCTATATGTAACAGATATGACTGTTGCAGTTAGCATAATGCGAGTGGGACAAAATTGTTCTACTTGTATTGTTTCCGTCTATACTTATGAGGGATGACAGCAACTCACTTGCTACAGTATCCCCATTCTTAAGACATAACATAGTGAGGTCAGTCAAGTGTGCTTATTTGCAAACATTATCCATATGTATATATTGCACCCATTTGTGTATCAATAATTGCTGTCTTCTGTCTGTTCAGCAACATGACATGTCCATGATTTTGTAACTTCTGTAACAGTTTTGGGAGATTCTGTCCCACTGACACAATGACTTCATATGCGCCATGTTGTTGTTGCACAGTGTGTGACAGGTACATAAAAACATGTATCCTTCATATACTGCATTGACATTCACTGGCCCCTGGTAAATATACGGAGGTGATGCTTTACTTAGCATTATCCATGTCTCCATTTTTTGTATGTATCTTAATAATGTCACTAGCTTATATCAGGACATGTATACATAGGTTAGTATACATGTCCATGTACATTCCCTTGTTGTACATATGCACTGATTTAAATGGATGTACATGTGTATGGTCATTCCATTTTTCTGTTTTATACTAGTGTACACAGGAATGTCCTTTGATCAGTCCTGCAGATGTACAGTGATACTTATATCAATAACAGTGATTGTACCATATGCTGTATTATGTTTGCATGGCTGAATATATTAGTATGTGATTTTCAATACTACTTTTGTTAGGTACCCATGTCAGTTGTTGTTTAATTGTTGCACATCACTGTCATTTGTGAACATGCATGTTTATACCCATCCCCAATGCACTATGCATATGTGTCAGACACTGGCCTTTTGCTTCAAAGTACCTTGCAAGAACTTGCAGTCCATCTAGTTTTGTGGGCACATGCATGTGCAATGTGTCTCCTTGCTATAGTTGTTTTGCTTTATTCTGTGTCTACTTTCTCTTGCTGGCATTTCCTCACTGCTGTGGGTTTATGTTGCCCATCTCCTTCCCCCTTATAGCTTTGTCCTACTTGTTTCACATATGCATGACACATGTTCTGTGTATGTTTACCTACCTTTATCATTGTTCTACTGTAGGTGTACTGGTACAATATGACCTTGTGCCACAATGGAGGGCATCATACACATACAAGGCATATGCACACAATGTGATGGTAATTAAGTAGATCCCATCAGTGTTTATGCTGTACTTGTATGTTGTGGATTATCCCAATATTTCTATGCTTCCTAACTATGCACAAGGTTGTATTCCTTAGCTTTCACTAGTCATATATGTATCACCATTTACATAATATTCCATACTTAATATTCCATGTCATTGGTATGAGTATGTTTGATAACCCTTCTTTCAGTGTGGCTTATGCAATGTCATTGTATGTCACACATCTATGTTCTACGACTGAAAAAAACATATGTGTTGCCTCTGCATGGTATGTGTCATTGATATGTTGTGTCTTTCGGCTTATCCCGGTTAGGGGTCGCCACAGCAGAACTCCGGTCTGCTAATGTTTGATAGTGAATTTTTATGTGCCGAGTTACCAGCCCTGATGCACAACCTTCAATGAAGGCACGCCCATGCATGTATGCCTCCACACAGAAGACGCTCTAGCTGAGAATCGAATGGGACAACGTCTTGCTGTGAGGCGACAATGATACCGCAGCACCACTAAAGCGGTCGGTATGTGTCATTGATATATTCATCCCATTTCTCTTGTGTCTGTGATGTGTGTATTTATTTATTTATTACATAGCCACATTAACACTTGACTGTTGTTTGGCACTGTGCTTAGTTGTTTCCCTTTCACATGTGGAATGGAGGTTGTAATCTGCCCTCCACTTGTCTGCTCCAGCTTTTCCAGTCTGCATTTGGACATTTTTGCTGTTGCTTGGCTTATACTTGACAGTAGTCTCCATTTAATGTTCTCCAATACAAACACACACACACACACACACACACACACACACACACACACACACACACACACACACACACATACACACACACACACATCTACCATCAGTTATACTCATTCTGGTATGACAGCCACACAGTTTGCAACATCTCAGCAATGACTTGTGCTTTTCTCCAAGTGAATTTTTGCATTACACCATGGCTGGCAGTCATCCCTAACCTGTTTATCATTTTGCCTTCACCTGTGTTATATGGTCTATAAGTGTGCTGTCTATGTACCTTACTTGTCCTTTATGTGTATTTCTGACCTCTGTCTGTCATATCTTGTGATATTTTCTATCTGTTTGTACATGCACCTTTGCCCATCTCCTCTTCCATGCCTTTTCCATCCCTTCTATTCTCAAAAAAAAAAAAAACTTGAGGACAATTCCTACCAAAAAAGTGCTCACGCCTTTCTGAGTCTCCCTCTGACCTTCCTGTTTCATTATACCACTTATATGCCCCTCTTTTTCACCCTCAGCCAACATCTGCTTTTCCATCACCATACTTCCTTGGGTATGTGCATTACTTATGTTCCCTGCACATGCCCTGCACCCATTGTTAGGTACTGTTAGCCATGGTGAAGTGGCCATAATTGCCTTTGTCTTACTTAATTAATTTTTATATTAGAAACATTATAAATTACTTTGGATTCTGCAAATTGTGAGGGGATGTATTTATATATGTCCATCTGAAGATTTTGGCAGTATCTGTAAAGGTCTGCAGATATTTGTCATTTTTCAGACATAATGACTGATGTACATTTGTCTTAATTTATTACTTTTCACTTATTAGATAGGGATTGGTGATACACATGGATATAATAACCCAAAAATGTAAATCCACAGAGAGCGAAGAAGCAGTCCAGTTCTAAAAATTTATTAAGCACGCAAAAAAATTAAAACCATAAACGCTATTTCCTCTCCACGTTTTCATCTGCATTACATCCAGACTTCATCAGATGACCAGTGTAATTAATACAATCCTTATATATATATATATATATATATATATATATATATATACTAATTACCTCCACCAATTACACCTACTTAATTAAAATCAATTAAAAATAGTTTAAAATGAGTTAAAAGTTATTTACTACTATGATTACCTAATTCTTGCCAAATAATGCAGTAATATAATTCCCAAAGTATTTTCTAAAAGAAAAATCTAACTAGGAATACTAAAATATTCTTAATAAATAAATAAAATCCATCAATTCTCTTATAAATAAACTAACTCCTTTAAAACCAAATAAATTTACATTAGTACACACTTTTTAACAAATATATATATATGTGGGTTGCCCTCTACTGGGTATAAAAATAATTACAATTAAATTCACCAGGAATTCAGAGTTTAGCTGCCCTTAATTTCAGTATTGGTGCAATGCTAACAAATTCATTTAATCCGGGTGGGTTATTGGCTTCCAGGGTCACCTGCCACCAGAATTTCCTGTATTCAATTTTTTCTTCCCAGGGACCCCCCCTAATATCGTTTTGAATTTGTTCTAAAACCATGAATATATATTTAGCTCCCATACATACTTTGGTGTGTTTAAATAGTGCATTTGTTTCTTTGCATGTCCTACTATCATTATAATGTTCATAAATCCTTCTTTTTAATTTTCTTTCCATTTTTCCAACATAGAAGGATTTGCAGGTGGAACAAGTAGCCAAGTAAACTAAACCTTTGGATTCACAGTTATAATAATTACTGCTAGTGATCCATCTTTCCCTA
Organism: Protopterus annectens; assembly: GCF_019279795.1. Classification (NCBI taxonomy): domain Eukaryota; kingdom Metazoa; phylum Chordata; order Ceratodontiformes; family Protopteridae; genus Protopterus; species Protopterus annectens. The sequence goes on from NC_056725.1 coordinate 314,032,790, forward strand.
CTTTCCAGGTAAAATTTATTTAAATTAATAATGTAAGGGCATTGTGCACAATGGCCACATTTGTATGTACCCACTTTGTTTGTCCTTTTCATACATTTTTTTATTTTTATTTTCCAATATATTCTTAATGCTTTGAGAATTTTTATAAATTATATTGGATGGAATGCCATCCAACTTATCTATGTCTGCAATGGTTAAAGATCTATCCCATTCCTTTGTAAAAATGTTTCTTATGTTGTTATTCAGGGCATTATATTCTAAAATTAAAGCTAGATGGAAGTTTTCTTTACTATTTTCTTTTGCTTCCCTTTTTTTCTATCATTGATTTTGTTTGTTTCACAATCGGGATATATCTATCCCCTCTACCTCTCTGTACTTCCTCCCTAATATTTCGAATCATATTAATGGGATAACCCCTGTCCAAAAACATTTTTCCAGTAGTTCACATTCTTTAATAAAGTCTGTATCGGAGCTTGTCATACGACAACCTCTCACAAATTGTCCCTTGACAATATGTTTCTTACAGTGCATGGGGTGTGCACTGTCAAAATGTAAATAGGTATTACAATAAGTAGATTTTCTGTATATTTTAGACTCTAAATTTTCCCCCACTTTACAAATTTCTAAATCTACATATTGCAATGTATTGTCAGATATCTTATATGTGAATTTTAAAAAAATCAGTGGTTTCATTTAAATAAACCATAAATTCCTCAAATTTTTCCTTGCCCCTATCCAAAATATGACAATATCATCCAGGAATCTATGGTAAAGGGTCCAATAGATATGAAAAGGGGATTTTAAAACATAGATACAAATCCCAAAACCGGCTTCAGGTACACTAAGATGCCCAAAAATGCAGCAACAAAATTAAAATAAGGTACCAAAGTTACACACTGGAGGGTATCCACAGTAACTTTATCACAAGAGAGAACAATAGGTGAGCGCTTTCACAACTTAATGTTGCTTCATCAGACAGTGTTAGCACAGGTAATAGTTGATTAAATACTTAGGCAATCAACGTGACCTCAAACACTTAAAGCAATATTATCAAATAAATGCTGTTGACACAAATTCTCAACTAACTGCATAATTAAGATAGACCTTAAAACCTATATCCATGTCTCAAATAAAGACATAAATATCCTTCATTACTATTATAAATAAACTAATAAATAGTACAACATACATAAAAATGCATAACATCCTTCATAACTATTATAAATATATTTATAAATAATACAGCATAAAATACATGACACATAAAACCTTAATAAAACATTAAAACAAAACTTATAATTAATGTTTAAGACTCCTTGCCTTAAGGCAAGGAACTAATGAGGTACAGCCATTCAAGCCAGGGTATCTATCTGCATTTAACTTAGTAATCCATTTTTGTTCTAATTCTTCTGTATGGTTTTCTATATCCCCACCTCTATTCGACCTTAATATTTGTTGTAAAATCAAGAATTTAAAACAATGAGTGTTGTTTGTGTTCAAAATATGATTAGCTAGAGCATTTGATTTCTTCTGATTCTGTATATCCCTTACATGTTCTAATATTCTGTCTTTAAAAATTCTATTTGTCTTGCCTACATAATAGGCATGACATACTTGGCAAAAACAGAAATAAATGACATCAGCACTCTTACAGTCATAGTAATTATTCGTATACAATTTAAAACATTTCATAGGATGGATGTACTTATTTTTATTATAAATATATTGACAGGCTGCACAATTCCTACATGGAAAAGTACCTTGTCTATTAGAAAGATTGTTTCTAAAGGGCTGATGTTCTTTATTACAGAGATGTTGTTTCAAGGACACATTATTCTTGAAACTAAAGTTTGGAGTAGCACCAATCGTAGAAACGAGGCCTGGTATTTCCTGTAATAAATGCCAATTTTTCTTTATAATATCTGTATACTTATTTATATCACTTGCAAATCGAAAAACTACTCTAAACTTGTTCCTATCAATATTTGTATCATCAGATCTTCTTATATCAGTTCCATAAGAACTCATATAGGGTTTACATCTTGTTGATCTACGTTTCCATGCATCTGTTATCACATTCGTGATTTCTAAACTGGGGTAATCTCTTGTTAGAAATTCAGTTTGTAATTTGTCCGAAGCAACTGCAGCCTCTTCATCATTGTTGTGCAGACGTAAAGTTCTATATACTTGTCCTTTAAAGACATTCCTCGGTATGTGTCTCGGATGCATGCTTGACTTGTGGAGACAGGCATTAGTTCTTGTAGGTTTATAATAAATACTAGTTTTTAACTGCTTCACATCTGTTTTAGTGACACTCACATCCAAAACGTCAATGGATGTATCAGAAAATGTAAAAGTAAATTTCAAAAAATCTGTAGTACTGTGCAAATAATCAACAAAATTAATAATATTTGAGCCATGCCCTTTCCACAAAACAAAAACGTCATCCACGAAACGTACATACCAAAGGATATAATCAAAATAAGGATTCAAGACCGATAAAATATATTGTTCTTCCCATCGTGCCAATGATAGATTTTATTTAATTATTTTTCAGTACAGAAACCTTTAATCCCTAGAATATATGGTTTACCCAAAATTCATAAACACTCCACTGTCCCTCCTATGCATCCTATCGTATCAGGAGCAGGATGGTTTACTGAGCCCCTATCTATTTATGTAGAAGGTATTTTACATGAGTTTTTAAGTGGTTGTCATACAATTCTTAGAGATACAAAAATGTTTTTACAGCGGCTGTATGACAGGATGGAAACTATCAATTATGATGAAGAATTCGTGTTTCTTACTATGGATATTGAATCTCTTTTTACGAGTATTCCAAATGCATGGGGAATTGAAAAAAATAAGGGAATTCCTTAACATAGATAAGATGCTTACTACAAATAAGATTTTGCTGGTTTGTGCGTTACTAGAGATCATACTTGAGAATAATGTTGTCACCTTTCAAGACCAATTTTTTCTACAAATAATTGGCGTAGCGATGGGCACTTCATGTGCAAATAGCTACGCCAATCTATCATTGGCACGATGGGAAGAACAATATATTTTATCGGTCTTGAATCCTTATTTTGATTATATCCTTTGGTATGTACGTTTCGTGGATGACATTTTGGTTTTGTGGAAAGGGCATGGCTCAAATATTAGTAATTTCGTTGATTATTTGCACAGTACTACAGATTTTTTGAAATTTACTTTTACATTTTCTGATACATCCATTGACTTTTTGGATGTGAGTGTCACTAAAGCTGATTTGAAGCAGTTAAAAACTAGTATTTATTATAAACCTACAAGAACTAATGCCTGTCTTCACAAGTCAAGCATGCATCCGAGACACATACCTAGGAATGTCTTTAAAGGACAAGTATATAGAACTTTACGTCTGCACAACAATGATGAAGAGGCTGCAGTTGCTTTGGACAAATTACAAACTGAATTTCTAACAAGAGGTTACCCCAGTTTAGAAATCACGAATGTGATAGCAGATGCATGGAAACTTAGATCAATAAGATGTAAACCCTATATGAGTTCTTATGGAACTGATATAAGAAGATCTGATGATACAGATATTGATAGGAACAAGTTTAGAGTAATTTTTCGATTTGCAAGTGATATAAATAAGTATACAGATATTATAAAGAAAAATTGGCATTTATTACAGGAAATACCAGGCCTTGTTTCTACGATTGGTGCTACTCCAAACTTTAGTTTCAAGAATAATGTGTCCTTGAAACAACATCTCTGTAATAAAGAACATCAGCCCTTTAGAAACAATCTTTCTAATAGACAAGGTACTTTTCCATGTAGGAGTTGTGCAGCCTGTCAATATATTTATACTAAAAATGAGTACATCCATCCTATGAAATGTTTTAAATTGTATACGAAGAATTACTATGACTGTAAGAGTGCTGATGTCATTTATTTCTGTTTTTGCCAAGTATGTCATGCTTATTATGTAGGCAAGACGAATAGAATTTTTAAAGACAGAATATTAGAACATGTAAGGGATACACGGAATCAGAAGCAATCAAATGCTCTAGCTAATCATATTTTGAACACAAACAGCACTCATTGTTTTAAATTCTTGATTTTACAGCAAATATTAAGGTCGAATAGAGGTGGGGATATAGAAAACCATACAGAAGAATTAGAACAAAAATGGATTACTAAGTTAAATGCAGATAGATACCATGGCTTGAATGGCTGTACCTCATTAGTTCCTTGCCTTAAGGCAAGGCGTCTTAAACATTAATTATAAGTTTTGTTTTAATGTTTTATTAAGGTTTTATGTGTCATGTATTTTATGCTGTATTATTTATAAATCTATTTATAATAGTTATGAAGGATGTTATGCATTTTTATGTATGTTGTACTATTTATTAGTTTATTTATAATAGTAATGAAGGATATTTATGTCTTTATTTGAGACATGGATATAGGTTTTAAGGTCTATCTTAATTATGCAGTTAGTTGAGAATTTGTGTCAACAGCATTTATTTGATAATATTGCTTTAAGTGTTTGAGGTCACGTTGATTGCCTAAGTATTTAATCAAGTACTACCTGTACTAACACTGTCTGATGAAGCAACATTAAGTTGTGAAAGCGCTCACCTATTGTTCTCTCTTGTAATAAAGTTACTGTGGATAGCCTCCAGTGTGTAACTTTGGTGCCTTATTTTAATTTTGTTGGATTTTAAAACATATTTGTCCTCCCATTTAGCCAAAACCAAGTTTGCATAGGTGGGGGCACAAGCCGCTCCCATTGCTACCCCCTGGGTTTGCTTAAAAAATTCTCCATTAAAAAATAAAAAATAATTTTTTAGTACCATCTGCATTAACCAAACATTTACTAATTTTTCATTATCAGTTAATATTTCACTTTCATATACTATTTCTTCGAACATGTTCGTACCCTGCCTATAAGGTATCGAGGAAAACAAATCTATGACATCTATAGTTATAAACAAAAGGTCTTTGTGGTAAACCACTTCAAAAATTTCTTTTAAAAGGTCCCATGAATCCTTTAAAATATATTAATTTTCCACCCATAATTTCTTAAATTTTAGATCCACATATTTTGCTAGCAGGTGTGTTTTGGATCCTTCTGCTTATATTATGGGCCTTAATGGTTGATCAATCTCATTTTTATGTATTTTCGGTATTCCGAAAATAGTAGGGATCTTTGGTTTTTCCACTTGAAGAAATAAAAATGTTCTGTAATCAATAAGACCTTCATTTAACATGTCCCTTAAGTTTAAATCTATCTTGTTGTAGGCTATATTAATTTCATTTCTAAAGACATAATTATATTTTGAGTCATCCCATAGGATAGCACACATTTTACTGTCATATTCTATCTTATCCATAATTATGATACCTCCCCCTTTGTCCGGTTTCATTATTCATATATTAGGGTCATTTTTCATTTCATACAATAACTGTTTTTCTTTTTTATTTAGATTAGTATGGTACTTGATACATTCCTCTTCTTTCCTAATTTCTTTTTCTATTATTTTTTCCAAATTTCTTAATTGGAGGTGTAATGGGGGGGTTAAAGGTAGTTTTACGTTTTAATTCCTTATTGTGTTCTATTGATGTATTGGGAAGCAAAATTTTCAAATTAACTTTTCTTAGAAATATTTTATTATCCAACAAAGATTTAGCTATGTCGCCCTTAATATATGGGATAAACTTTAAACCCTTGGATAAAAGCTTAAAATGTTCCTTTTCTAAATCAAGATGACTAAAATTGTAAATAATAAAATTGTCAAATACACACCTATTACCAATGGTGGTTATTTCCTGTGAATGGTTTTTGGTGAGGTAGGGAACATCTAGTATCTCCCCCTCCCCCTCCCACTGAAAATTTGTCGTATCATGCCCCTGTTTATTCATAAGTCTTTCAGATCTCCTTAATGGGGGAAATGCTTGTTCATACTCATATTCCCCCTCTATAGCATTAGTGTCAACTCCATGCCTATTGTCTACCCTCATGTTTTCTTGATACTGAAAATTGTCCCGAGGGTATAGTTTGTGTGGGGGGTTGGGGTAACTATAATTATTACTATATTCATAAATGTCCCTATCCAATTTCTTCATCTTTCTTTGTACTAGATTGTCACTAGTCTTGTCAATGTCCTTCCTAATATTAAAATATTTATCTTTTTCATCCTCCATTGTAAATATTAAATCATTTTTAATACACTGGTCTAATAATTCAATATCCCTTTGTAATTCATCTTTTATTCGGCTATATTCATGAATAATTAATCTTAACACATCCAAGCCACATTTGTTAAATACTTCTATCAATTCTTTGTGAAACACAGACCCCATAGTGACATTGTTGGGAAATCTGTAAACTTGTAGGCCTTTAGGTACAATTTCTCTGGAGATACATTCTTTCAAGTAAGTGTTCTCAATGTCCAGAGTCCTATATTTACCCATCAATTTAGCTAAAAGGTTTAAGTTCTCACGATATGTATTATTGTTAGTTAGCAAATTCTTGTCTTTGTTACCATGATTAAAAGTATATTTATAGTGAAGCCATTCTCTTGTCTCCTTATGGAGTTTAACAGTACCGTGTTCCTCAGCTGAATTCTGAGGTTTAGGTTGTCCTGAGCCCTTATTACTACAAGTATTAACATTGTTCATTTTAGCAGGACTTCTCAGTATCATAAGCGTGCTTGCAGGATTAAAAATAATGTATAATAAAGTAAAATGTATGCTATCCTATGGGATGACTCAAAATATAATTATGTCTCTAGAAATGAAATTAATATAGCCTACAACAAGATAGATTTAAACTTAAGGGACATGGTAAATGAAGGTCTTATTGATTACAGTACATTTTTATTTCTTCAAGTGGAAAAACCAAAGATCCCTACTATTTTCGGAATACCGAAAATACATAAAAATGAGATTGATCCACCAGTAAGGCCCATAGTATCAGCAGAAGGATCCAAAACACACCCGCTAGCAAAATATGTGGATCTAAAAATTAAGAAATTATGGGTGGAAAATGAATATATTTTAAAGGATTCATGGGACCTTTTAAAAGAAATTTCTGAAGTGGTTTACCACAAAGACCTTTTGTTTATAACTATAGATGTCATAGATTTGTTTTCCTTGATACCTTATAGGCAGGGTACGAACATGTTTGAAGAAATAGTATATGAAAGTGAAATATTAACCGATAATGAAAAATTAGTAAATGTTTCGTTAATGGAGATGGTACTAAAAAATAATTTTTTATTTTTTAATGGCAAATTTTTTAAGCAAACCCAGGGGGTAGCAATGGGAGTGGCTTGTGCCCCCACCTATGCCAACTTGGTTTTGGCTAAATGGGAGGACAAATATGTTTTAAAATCCCCTTTTAGGATCTATTGGACCCTTTACCATAGATTCCTGGACGATATTGTTATATTTTGGATAGGGGGCAAGGAAAAATATGAGGAATTTATGGTTTATTTAAATGAAACCACTGATTTTTTAAAATTCACATATAAGATATCTGACAATACATTGCAATATTTAGATTTAGAAATTTGTAAAGTGGGGGAAAATTTAGAGTCTAAAATATACAGAAAATCTACTTATTGTAATACCTATTTACATTTTGACAGTGCACACCCCATCCACTGTAAGAAAAATATTGTCAAGGGACAATCTGTGAGAGGTTGTCGTATGACAAGCTCCGATACAGACTTTATTAAAGAATGTGAACTACTGGAAAAAATGTTTTTGGACAGGGGTTATCCCATTAATATGATTTGAAATATTAGGGAGGAAGTAGAGAGAGGTAGAGGGGATAGATATATCCCGATTGTGAAACAAACAAAATCAATGATAGAAAAAAGAGAAGCAAAAGAAAATAGTAAAGAAAACCTCCAACTAGCTTTAATTTTAGAATATAATGCCCTGAATAACAACATAAGAATCATTTTTACAAAGGAATGGGATAGATGTGTAACCATTACAGACATAGATAAGTTGGATGGCATTCCATCCAATATAATTTATAAAAATTCTCAAAGCATTAGGAATATATTGGAAAATAAAAATAAAAAATGTATGAAAAGGACAAACAAAGTGGGTACATACAAATGTGGCCATTGTGCATAATGCCCTTACATTATTAATTTAAATAAATTTTACCTGGAAAGTAGGGAAAGATGGATCACTAGCAGTAATTGTTATAACTGTGAATCCAAAGGTTTAGTTTACTTGGCTACTTGTTCCACCTGTAAATCCTTCTATGTTGGAAAACTGGAAAGAAAATTAAAAAGAAGGATTTATGAACATTTTAATGATATTAGGACATGCAAAGAAACAAATGCACTATTTAAACACACCAAAGTATGTATGGGAGCTAAATATATATTCATGGTTTTAGAACAAATTCTAAATTATATTAAGAGGGGTCCCTGGGAAGAAAAAATTGAATACAGGGAACTCTGGTGGCAGGTGACCCTGGAAGCCAATAACCCACCCGGATTAAATGAATTTGTTAGCATTGCACCCATACTGAAATTAAGGGCAGCTAAACTCTGAATTCCTGGTGAATTTAATTGTAATTATTTTTATACCCAGTAGAGGGCAACCCACGTATATATATATATATATATATATATATATATATATATATATATATATATATATATTTGTTAAAAAGTGTGTGCTAATGTAAATTTATTTGGTTTTAAAGGAGTTAGTTTATTTATAAGAGAATTTATGGATTTTATTTATTTATTAAGAACATTTTAGTATTCCTAGTTAGTTTTTTCTTTTAGAAAGTACTTTGGGAATTGTATTACTGCATTATTTGGCAAGAATTAGGTAATCATAGTAGTAAATAACTTTTAACTCATTTTAAACTATTTTTAATTGATTTTAATTAAGGAGGTGTAATTGGTGGAGGTAATTAGTTTATATATATAAGGATTGTTTTAATTACACTGGTCATCTGATGAAGTCTGGATGTAATGCAGACGAAAACGCGGAGATGAAATAGCGTTTACGGTTTTAATTTTTTTGCGTGCTTAATAAATTTCTAGAATTGGACTGTTTCTTCGCTCTCTGTGGATTTACATTTTTTGGTTATTGGTTTTGGTTGAGGTCCACTATACACATGGATATATTACTTCATGTGCAGCTTTTCCTTGTATAATATTTTCATAGGACCGATTATGACCGTGCTGACATCGCTGGTTATGTCTACCTTGAGATGAGGTATTCTCCATAGACTTGAGTGTATATGCATATTATTTGATTATCTGAAATTCTTGCATGGAGCTTGGCAGATTGCTCTGAGTTCCACAGACTTTATGGAATCTGACCTATATTTATTCGTATTAAGTCTTCATATATTGATCTACATATACTGAAAGATGTCAACAGGCTGACAATATTCACCATTGTAAAATGAAATGATCATACCATAAAAACACATATAAAGTTGAACAGAGCTTATGAATATTGCTTTACTGTTTCAGTTTATTCTCAGAAATATGCGTTCAGCTGATTTGTATGAAGTGTTTTTGTACTGCTTATCCATTAGAAGATTGCCATTAGATTGAGATGTTATGTTTTGTAAAATGGTGATAAAAAATCCTTTATAAAAAGTACTTGCTATCTAAAACTTACTGGATTTTTAAATGAGATGATTTAATTATGTCTACTGGTAGGAGGAGACAGGAGACAGCATCATTCTTTAAGAGTCCAATATCCGGGGATTAAAAGGTAGGCAAGACTGATTTTCTATTTATTTTACATTATTAAAAATATTATACTGAAATATATACATGTTGATGTGGGGGCAGGCAATATGCAATAAAAACAAATGGACTTCAGAAAGGCATCATTCAAATCCATTTAATTACGTTTTAATATGTTTTCAACAAACTCTGTTGCTGCATCTCATTGATTCATATTTATACGGATGGATGGCATCAGGATGGCATTGTCACATATGTTAAAGTATGTCAAATAAAATGATTATACCAGAGAAAATAGTCTAAATGTTAATTGTATTAATGTCAGCTATTGCCCAGAACATTTTGGATTAAAAATAATCACTGTCAGTATAATGATGGTTTCATAAAATCTCTTTAAGAGAAGAGTAACTCTCTTTCATCTAGTCAAACCTGTCATACTTTTAGTGTCAGCTAGCCAGTTCACACCAGAATGAAGCACTTCTAAACATTTCAAGCTGTAGCTCTTAAAAGCAAAATGCCTATTCTCCAGAAATGATAATGCCTTAGATATTTATATAGTGGTAATTACTATTACCAAACCTTTTAATAGATCTCTTTCTTTAGAAAAACAAAACCGAAATTGCGCCTTCAGAAAAATAAACACATCACACATAGGACAGACTGCTTTACTCTGTATTCATTAAACTGTAGTACGTTGATATATGTGCTGGTACACAGAGAGAATGTGCTATGGTTTATAGACAAACAAAGAAAAATGTAATGCTGACCACAATCTACTCTAAATTAGATAACATGAAGGACGCACAAGAAACACTGTTATACAGTATCAATCAGAGAGCTGAAATATAATCGCTTTAATATAATGACACATAGGGACATGCTATGATTATACGCTAAGTCAGTATTTGGCTTCACTGTTTAACAGACTAACTTTAAATACTTCAAATGCTAGATAATGTAACCTGTAATGATCAGATACTAGTAACCGAACAATGTGATAGCATTGTAAACATCATTTAGTTTTCATCTTCTATCCCCAAGAAACAGGGACAACGATGAACGTTATTTTATTAATTTATGTCCCTACTTGCAGCAGTTTTCTGTTGTCAGCAACAACTTTTACTACCTTCTGATTGAGATAACTTTAGGGAAAAGCTGATGACAGAGTTATACACAAACTGATGGTTCACCCATAAATTGCAGTGTCCTACACCTCTCATACACCTCACCAGTAGAGATACAGCCACAGCTGACCTTTCAGATTGCATTCTATTTAAAGCCATCTTGTAGACAGGGCAGTAAAGATCCAGAAACGAAAAGTATGGGACAGGGGCAGATCTGCAAACCTTAGGAATAACATTGATCTTTCTTCTCCAATGGTGAGAGCTCTGCTCTAGGACAAGATAGTTCAAGAAATTGTCCATCATATTGACATCTCTAAATAATCAGTGATCTCCTATTTTATTCTGCTTAATTATTATGTGTATTTTTTGTAACCAGCTCCCTAGACACAGTTTCCAGTATAAGTGGGTGGCGGTTGTTCAAAGAAGAGGAGAATATGCAAATGGAATATTTCAGCTATGAAGCAACCATGGCTGGATTTTGAAATGAGGCAATTAATTATATGTACTGGTAGGAGGAGACAACAGACAGCATCATTCATTAAGTCTCCAAAATCTGGTGATTAAAAGGCAAGCAAGAGGGATTTTCCATTTTATTTACATTACTAAAAGTTAAGCTTCCAATACTTGGTGATTAAAAGGCAGTCAAGAGAGTGATTAAATCAAAGTAATCAATCAATACATAAACAAGCAAGTAAACATAGGAAAAGACACAAATAATTAATTATAAAGTAAGTAAAGTGATACACGAGGCATACAATTATTGCAATTTTTTTTCACTGATTCAAGGAAGTAAATCTAACACTGTTATGCAGCACCTCATACGAAAACACTGGGTGTGAGATGTCTAAACAGCTGTAAGTTATTGTAATATTTCATTCATATTCACATTGATTGCAGCTGAGATCTGTTACACATTATTGATCTATACTTAAAAGTAGAGAAATCAAACAATACTTCATTATTTATTGCTAAGAAAGCAAGACATATAGTATGTGTTAAAGATAACTTCAAATGTTGTGTTTCTGAGTTTAAAGAAAGAAAGATAATTTCATAACATTGCAAGCAATACATTTCTGGCAAGTTCAGAATTTAGGCATGTGCTCCATTTTCAGAAATTTGTAGCTTTTACTTAACCCTCAGATTTAATATGGCAAAGTAGGAATATGATTCTTGTTCAGAGACAATTACTAGGCTAATGGCCCCTTGGGAACTTTTCAAAGCTTACAGATACTACATAAGGTGAGCATCCAAACATGTATTCTGCATCTGTGAGGTAAACACCTTGACCCTTATGCCAAATGAAGTCCATACCCAAGTTTTTATTTTGTTTACTTCCTCATTCAAGACTTGAACTCACACCTTCAACCTACTAGTCAGTGACTAGTACCTTCGTACCAACTGCCCTGTTTGTGAATACTAGGCAATCAGTCTGTGGACTATAACACACCCAGCCATTAAACAGTCAGTAAACAAAGGTGAGAATAAAACCCTGAACCTTAGCTATTATGCCACCCCTCAGCTATGTCTGCTATGTAAATATCTAGAGTGTGCTGTTTGATTTAGCAAATACTGCCACTAGTGCTGGGTCAAGTAAATAAAGAATAAAGATGATGGAGGCAGCACAACAACGACAAAGTGAATCATGTGATCAGCTTGTTCCAGTGATATTATACATGCAATTGGTCATAGAAGTAGCTCCTTCTAAGATGCATCAGCAATGATATTCACTATCAGTTACTTTAATGTCTATGTCTTTATGCAGCACTTTAGGCCATAGTTGTAATAATGTTTAACTTAAGTCTATAATTTTAACAGAATGTATAATAAAACTATATGAAAATCATTAGTTGTGGTTTGTTCTTATGGTAGTGTTTGTTTTGCACTAATACAAAATCAACAGGTTACATCCTGTTTATTACAAAGATATGTAAAACTGCAGCAAACTGTAAAACTGCAGCAAACTGTTATGACAGCATCTGTTGCATGTAATTCAATATATGATATTCTATGGTATAATGATTAAGTGCATTTTCTAGTCTCTGCACTGTTTATCAAGCTCTTTCCTCTTCATGCTTTAAAATCACTAACTTATAAATGACAATTTTAATGTAGCATGCCGTAAACTAAACTGAAGTGATTAAATGTTTTCATTAGTTTCTGCACTCTTTATAAAACCAGCTGCTCCTGATGCCACAGTAATAGTATGGCTCTTGTAGTTGGCTTTGCCTTGCGTAGATGGATATGATATGCTTCTCCATCTAACTTGTTATTGCAATAAAGGCAGGTGTGGTCTGTTCTTCTTTTGTGCTTCCTCATCTAAATGAAAATATGTAGAGCTGTATATGTTTTTACTTGGAGCACCATGCACTAATAAGATGCAGATACTCAGCCATAAATTAACTAATTAACAGATTGCTGTGTTATCGTTAAACGTTAGTCAGAACACATTTGGAATATTTTTACTATATACATCTGACATGCCCCCCCCCCCCCCACCACCACACACACACACACACACGCAAACTGGGTAACTTCATCAGTACTGCTTCTTGCATACACACCTCCACAAAATAGCCTTACAACTTGCTGGCATTCGTTATGAACATACTTACGTTTTGGTGCAGGCATCACATTATTAGGGCCTCTATACTGTCTACAATTTATAAAAGCCTTCCTGTACATTCTTAGAGACAATCTAAGCTTTCTTTATTCAGTATAAATATGGTAATAAAACATCTTTGTCTGTGGCAACTTTCTACACTTGAAGGCAGCAGCAAGATTTTTTTCCAGTCTATTTCTTTTTGTTCAATAAATGCTACGCTACAAACCTGGTCACTGTGTAACAGAATTCTGTCATGTATTAAGCCTTAATGAATGATTGTCTGCCTTCTTCCAGTAACCTTTTATATGTTTATTTATTTTATTTTACTTATTTGGTTGTTTATCTGGTAGGAGGGCTTGTTCAAAGACTATGGTACAAAGAATATATCTAGAGTTAAATAGCATCTAATTGCGTAAACTCTGATCGCTGGTTACAATGGAAATTGATACCAGCCGAATATTAAAGTGCACTCCTGCAGTGATTCCTTTGTTGTGGGAGATTCCCTCTTCTTTGTGTTTGTGGAACCACAGAGTTGGTATGTGTGTGTATATATATCTATATATATATATATATCTATATATATATATATATATATATATATATATATATATATATATATATATATATATATATATATATATATATATATATATATATATATATATATATATATATATATATATATATATATATATATAGGTCTACTTGATATGGTCAACATTTCACAATGTCGAAATTCATATCGCCGGGACCATATGATCGAAATTTGAAATGTCGACCATACAAGTAGAACATAAAATACAAAAACAAACTTACCTTAATGCTGCTAGCAGGGCGACCCCACCCCCCACACCCCCCGGAACTTAAATATACCAACTCTGAGATCGGACTACACTGCAGAGGTGGAAATCTTTCCATCCTGCACTGTAGGGAGATGCCGGTTCCCCATGGTCGACATTTCAAATGTCGATCATATGGTCTCGGCGATATGAATTTCGACATTGTGAAATGTTGACCATATCAAGTAGACCTATACATATATATATATATATATATATATATATATATATATATATATATATATATATATATATTTGGGAGTTTGGAAGGGCCCACATGGGAGGGGTGGGAGAGTTCTCCCATGTAAAGAAACATTTGTAGCAGGAAGTTTTATCCTTTTAATGTTTAACACATTTTTGTTTGCTGCTTCAGTTCCTTGGCAACTTGATGTTTGAGGTTTCATTGTAGATCTGTTTCAAAGATTGTTTTCAGCCATAACCTGTGCCCATGGCAGAGAAAAGTTATATTGCATTACATTCTACACAGATAGTTGCTTGATTCTTAAAAAAAAGATTAGTTTACAAAATAAATAAAATAATCAAATAAAGTGCTTTGTGACACTTGTTCATAGGTGAATACTAGGCTAACTGCCCTAATGGGCCATTTTAAGCCTAGCTAATAACCCAAGGTTAGAATCAAACCCAGTACTTGAATACCTTTATCGTTGTGCAAAACCTGTCCCAAAATATTCTAGATCTGAACCTACCATTTAATTTGGTGTTGCTCCCAACTCAATGAACATATAGCTTGTGCAGCAGAGATAGATAAATAAACTGCACGTGGATTTGAGCCCACAAATAAGAAAACAATATTTAGACTGTAAACCAAAAACGAAGGGTAAAATGCCTTAAAATCCAACAAATAACCACAATGAAAGGCACTGGTAAGGCAGTTCAGACCTCAGTCCAAAGCATATTTACTGAATGTACAAGAAGCACTCTGACGCATAAAGTAATTCCACACTAATGCTTTAACTTATTCACCGTGTTTTCATCATAAAACATTCTCAGATGAGTGTAGCATTCAATAAATATTCTTTGGACTGTGGTCTGAACTGCCTTACCAATATTTATACCTTCCTATTGCATAACCATTTGAACTATTGGACATCTCAAATGATCTTAACTACCCATTGTGGGATATAAACTTTCTGCTTTCTGACCTTCCAGCACCAAAGATAAGTGTGCTACTTGTTAAGCTACTGTGACTGCATACGTACATACTGAGTACATAAAAAAACTCCACATCATAACAATTACATAAAACAGTTAAACAGTGTTAAGAGCCATGTGAGAAAGCAAGGCTAAATTAATTAAAGAATACTATCTGAAACAACTGCTTTCATATATCTAAATGTAAAGCAGTATACTTGTGTAACTGGGGTAGGGTGAGGGGAGTGTCTGCCCTTAGTACAGCATGTTATGTGATGTGATAATACCAAGCTGCTTGTTAAATTTGTAGCAAGTGGTTTACTAAAGTATCAGAGGATTTTGTATTCTGAAGTTTGAGAAGATCTCTTTTATCTCCTCAAATATGATTAGAATCAAGGAATTGCAAAGGGTGCCAATAGTTATAGATTTAAGGAAGTACGTCACATTAACCAATGTAGAAAGTGATTGCACGTTCCAGGTTGGTTGGTCTGAAAATGAAGGCTGTGAACAAATGGTTTACTCTCCTTCTCACAGGCACCCTATTTGCCTTCTGTAGAATTAGGCAGTGGTGAGTTCTATGATCCAAGTGTAAATGTTCAGACCTTACCTGCAGTTGACTGAAGCAGTCTGATACTGAGTACAACTTCTAATCTGCATAGCTGAATTTATGTGCCCAGGGACTGCCAGGTTCTGAAGAAAGTATGTTGAACATTTTATAATGATGTCTGAGTTGTAGAAGGATTCTGTTATCAGATATCATTTTGTGGCACTTAAAGGTGAGAGATGGATTCATGCACTGCTTCCAGATGTTTGTGCAGAGTAACTTGTTCATAGGTTCATAGGTTCATAGGGTGGTACTAGGCTATCGGCCCTAGGGCCTATACAAGCCTAGCCATAACAATTCCCTGGCTATTTTTTCCCACACTGTTTACTTCCCTGGACACCTGTCTAGCAGGGGGACTGACATGATCCCTGGGGTGAATTTCCTTTCTCCCATCCAATTGTCAAGGTTCCTTTTGAAGAGGCCAAAGAGGCGCTCTGCTTGACATGTATGGCCAGTCTATTCCAGCATCTGGGGAGTCTCTGGGTCAGGAACCTATCCCTCCAACATGTTTTTTTTTTATTGTGATGATAAGGTTTAGATCCCTGGAGCATGTGGCTCTGAGGGATTGGGATTTCGTTAAGTGTAGCATGTCCAACATCTCTGGGTTTGACATGGTCTTGTATGTTAAGCAGAGCTTGCCTCTGAGTAGACGATATGCGACAGAGTATAGCTAGAGTTTTTTAAAGCGGTCAGAATAGGGCATCTACTTTAGGCCTGTGATTCTTTTAGTGAGGTATTTCTGCGGCCTTTCCAGTTGTTGCAGATGTCTTGAGAGGTACATACCAAACAGGGCATTGTATTCTATAGTGGGTCTAATGAGGGATGAGTGCAGTGGGACAATGACCTCCTTTTTTTCTGGATGAAAAGCCCTTAGTGATGAGGTGTGCCACATAGAAGGATTTCCTGACCGTTGTGGCAATGTGGTTATCAAAGGTGAGACCAATGTCCACTTCTGTCCCTAAGTCTCTTATCATACTTTTGGTGTTTAGTGTATTGCCACCTATGTGGTAATTCACGGGTACATGTTTTTTCCCAAAGGGGATAACTATACATTTCTTGGCATTGAGCTTGAGCCCATGGCTCTGGCACCAAGCATCTGTTTCTGTAAGGCCCTTTTGTAGAGTATCCACATAATTTGGGGATTCAATAATGGCTCCCAGTTTGCAGTCATCTGAAAACTTTGTTAGCCAGAGTCCCTTAGTGTTGACCTGTACTTCAAAGAAGTAGATGCCAAACAAGAGCGGTCCAAGGACTGAACCCTGAGGCACTCCACTTGTCACTTGTCTGGAGCTGGATTTGGAGTCGGCTACTTTTACAGTGTGGGTTCTGTCAGTAAGACAGTTGGCAACCCATCGAGTGACGTAGGGATTAATGCCCAGCTTAGTAAGTCTATCTATGATGGGGGATGGTGTCAAAGGCCTTGGCAAGGTCCAGATAGGCTGTGTGGACTGCCTTACCTCGTCCATGGCTCCAGAGACTGATTTGAAGATGTCAATCAGGTTCAAGAGACAAGATCGGCCCTTCACGAACCCAAACTGGATAAGGCCCAAGTGTTTGAAGGTTGCCAATGTCTTTGTTTATAAGTTCCATGATAATACATTCCATGGCCTTGCAAATCAGGCTCATCAGACTGATGGAGCAGTAGTTCCCGGGATCCAAGGTGGATCCCCCCTTGTGGAGTGGGATAACTGTAGCTGTGCGCCACTCAGTGGGCAAGAAGCCTGAGGTGAGGCTATGATTAAACATGAAACTTAGGTGAGGTGCCAGTTCATTTTGTAGTTCATGTAATACACAGTCCGGGATGTGCTCTGGTCCCATGGATGCTGTATTCTTAGCTTTGGAGTGTGTGTTTTTTACCTGTGTAGCCGTTATTATCAGAATTTGGCAATCTTCTGGTATTGAGATGGGCCATTTAGGGGGTGAGAGTGGGGTGAAGTTGGCACTGAATTGATGTGCCAGTATGTTGGCAATATCCTTGGGATCAGTATATTTAATGCCATTCTGTTGTAGCTCTGAGGAGATCTGAGTATTGCCATTTAGATTCTTGACATAGTTATAAAATGCTTGTGGTTGTCTTTGGAATCTTTGGCAACTTCATTTTCATAACTAGCTTTAGAGGATTTTATGAGGGATCCCAGCTTCTTACTGAGGCTGGTAAGGGAGTTTTTTTGTATTCTGGGATTTTCCTCTTTTCTGCAACAGTTTCTTTCTTTTGTTGTAAAGTTTATTTATGGCAGGGGACCACCAGAGTGGCTTCCTTTTTTGGAGGAGAGCATCTTGGTTCTATTTGGGATGGCACAATTCATGCATGAGTGGATGTGCTCATACAGTGCCTTAGTGTAGGAATCAGCAGTCAAACTTTCAGTTCCCATCTGCATGGGTGTCATGACATTTGTCACTTCTGACTTGAGTAGCTTGAAGTTGGCTTTGAAGAAGTTTTTATGGAGGTTTTCTTACTGGGGGCGGTGTTTATGGAGGTTTCCTTACTGCCTATTTATATTATTTATGGCATCTTTCAAAAAGGGCTGGCATCACACATAAATATCATTTTATCAGAATAAATCCTACACAAATAAAGTATTCTCTATGCATAGACCTTGAAATATAGCCTTATTAAATAATTTTGTATTTCACATTTTTACATGCAGTTTCAGCAAGTGCAGTTTCAATAGAAAAGAATGCTTCATTGAAAATACCTTCAGATGAAAGCACTGATGTAGAAGAAATGTGCTAGCAAGATGTGGAATTATAACATTTTGTTAAAACCTTGAAGAGATACAGAAACAAGCACCTGCAATTCTATCTTATGTAAATGGTACAAGGCTTGGGAAGCAAGGTAAAGGAGGTACATAAAACTATGTATGAAATTTACAGAGGTTTAGTATCCACATTGCAGAAACTACAGAAAACAGTGCATTTTTGATTTCTGCAATTACAGAGGGGAAAAAACAGTTCTGAATTCTGACTTACCAAAGAACAGTTTAATGCAGTCTTCGGAGAAGTTTGAGTATTTAGTTTAAATTTTCAGTTATAAAAGCTTCAGTTTGTTTCACTTTATCACCTGTGTCATTTGAGAGAGTTTCAGTAACGGTCAATAATGGAGAACACTGGACCTTGAGTAAGTGCAAATCCAAAATACTGAATGACGTGGTTATGCAAAGTCCAGTGATCTTTCTTATCATCTGAAACTGTTACTGCCAATAATGTCATAAAAGGAAAAATCTTCTCATTATTGCTGTGAGGCTTAGCAATGCGCAAACAATATTAGCTGTTAACCACATTTAAGCAGTGCTTAGCACTGTGTAGCTCTCCAAAATGTAAAAATAATGATTTTAATTTAAAAGACATTTTACATTTTATTCAACAAATTATATATGTGTTAGGGACTTGAACCCAGGACCTATGAAGCTTTAGACCATCACTCAATGCGTTTAGCTGCTTGGATAGTATATAAAGTAGTATACCATCACACACTACTACTACTAAGCTCTGAATGTGTAACGTGCTCCTCAAATGAGAAACAGTGAAGAAAATGCCCCAGGATTTAATAAAATCTGTGTAGGCTCTGTGTAGATCCTACACAGAATGTACCTGTGTATATGGCCACAGTTCCCCCTTGACAGCTCACCGTGCATATTAATCATGGTGAGCTGCTGAGGGAGAGCATAATTACAGGGATATTGACTCCATGTAGGCTGAAGTGTAAAGACTGGTCAGATGTTATGTATATGGTGAGGCTCCCTGTAATGTTTCGTGCTACTGCTGAAATGTGCTGTGTATTAATAGTTTGTGTTTTAAATTTATAAATTGTTATTTTTTTTTTTTATTTTTTTTTAATGTCTGTTTATGTGGAGTAGCACTTAGCATAGTAATGCCAAACTGAGCTTACATATAGGCAGCTGATGCCTGCCAGACAACTAAAAATAGAAACTGGATGTAATTAATTATCATAGCTGTTTTTTTTTTTTTTTTTATGTCTGTTTGTGTAGCACAGCACAGAGTGCAGCAATGCCAAGCTGTACTTATACATAGAAAGTTGACACTTGACAGACATCTAACTATAGAAACCAGATGTAATTAATTATGCATGTCTGTTTATGTTGAAGCCTGTTTAAGCCCATTTGCGTGGCACTCAGTGATTCCTCAGTAGTGTATGTGAAGGTATACTACTTTATGTACTATTCAAGTAGCTAAATGTGTACAGTAACAGTCTACAGCTTTGTAAGTCCTGGGTTCAAGTCCCTAGCACACATATTATTAGTTGAATGCAATGTAAAATGTTTTTTAAATTATAATCAATATTTTTACATTTAGGAGAGCTGCACTGTGCTAAGCACTGGTTAAACGTGGCTAACAGCTAATATTGTTTGTGTATTGCTAAACCTCACTAAAACCATGGTTGTGTGAGTTTTTCTGATGCTTGTCTTTGCTTAGCTGATCTGCAAGATGCTAAGCACCGTGGTGTGTTTTTGAATGTTGCTAAATGATGTGTAAGGGAGGGAAACAGCCTATATTAAGACCAATAGATGAGAATTCTGCAACATTTGTTGGATTTTGCTTATCTGCAGATATGCCAGATGTTGTTGGAGAGGGTGCGCACTTTCAGAGACAGAGATGGGGTGTGCAGAAGTGCTGGATTTCTGTTGGGCTCCATACACACACAGTTATGTACCTACCCTGTTGCAGGGCAGTTATCAGGGCTCAGAATATAAAGCTGAGGCCTGAGTTTGGTTGGCCAGGGAACTTACCTGTGCTATGGGTATCCCTTGCACTGATGAACAGTGTTGTTACCACTATGACAACCTGAAGCAGAGAAAGAAGTGAACATTGGACACCTGGATCCATGAGGCTAGGGCTGGGCATGCCCCACAAATATGTAAGTATTTTTTCCACTGTTTTACCAAAATGCAAGCTGATTGTGTGCAAAGCTGGAATGCATGATGTTGTGCTTCTCTCCCAACATCTGCATCTGAGAGTACTTGCAATATTCAGTTCCCTGCCAGGTGCCTGGCCAGGTTGCACCATGAGTGGGGTAAGTAGAGGTATATTATGCTAACTGTAGTGCAATAAGCAATAAAGAATAAAAAATGTATTGCAACAAAGAATAAATAAAACTGCAGTGCTATAAATGGGCAATTAGAACTGTAGTGCAATAAATGGGCAATTAAACCTGTAGTGGAATAATGAACAATAAAAACTGTGTTGCAATAAACAATAAAGAATACCAAGTAACAGTAAGGAAAAAGATGCAAAGCAGGATTGTGGTATCATAATATAATTGCACTAGAGCTCTATATATTGCATGTGTATGGTAAGGTTGCTGCAGTCACGTGTACAACTGTAATAGCTGTAGAATGCAAAACTAATGTCCTGTAAAATGTATTGCTCAACTCATAGTATGGTTAAGGGATGTCTCCAGGCCAATTTCAGTCACATAATGCTCTTAATTCTTTCACTCCAGGAATAAAAGGTATATGGCTGAGGTAGCTCATTTTATGAGCAGATAGTGTGGTAGATTTCACTGAGAATTATCAGCAATACCAATAAAGTGTTAAGCAGCACTGTGGTTTCCTAAATAAATCTGTTGTAATATTTGCAATAGGGCTGTAGTCATGCGTATCTGTTCAATTGTTACATTATTTGCAAGTGTTCCCTGTAGTCATCACTACTGGGTTCTACTCTCATGCCTGCCAACTAAGGCATGATGGCTGTCTAGTTTGCTTAATGTACACAAACATGCCTCTCAAGTGTAATAATTTTTTGTAATGTAATTTTACCTGCCTAATCTGTTTGTCGCATGATTAGGAGATAAGTGGTTACCTGGAATGCTATGTATTACCAAATCCATTTACAGAACACCTTAGTAGTTATATAATTCCACATTATGTGATACTGTTCTGTGTAGTTGTGTACCTGCATTTGTTAGTGCTTGGCCAGTACTATCCCATGCTAACAGTTTGAGAGCTATGTACATGCTACATCAGTTATAGAAGAATTGTAGTCACTATACTCGCAAATGACACCACACACCTGTAGAACTATGTATTACCAGTGTTTTCAGGGATATCATCTGCAATGTCACAAATGGTATGTTTTTCTCTCCCTCCCCTCCCCTTATCTTCTTTAATGTAATATTGTTATTTATTATTATGATTTAATATTAATATATTTTGTTAGACTAACTATATTTTGTTAAACTTTATTATTAGAATAAAACACATCTGAAGAAGTGGGATTGCCCACGAAAGTGCTTGTGTTAATTAAAATTTGTTGTACTGCATCCTACAGCTGTCTCCAAGTCCTGTTTTTTTTTTGCTTTACTTTATTATTGTTATTCATTATTATGATTTCATATTAATATATTTTCTTAAAGTAACTATATTTTTATTTATTATGATTCAATATTAACATATTTTGTTAAACTGTTTTGTTGGCGTTATGGTTTAATTCATACTGGCTTGCTGTTAACATACTGACTGTTATATTACTTAATGTTGTGTGACACGTAATATACCTTAATATGTATTTGGATTAATAAATATTATGTTGTATTCTGTTAATACTAACACTGGTTTGGTTATTACTAACTTTAACTTATTGTTCTAACTACGTTACTACAGCGCGTCAAGGTTGGGTGGTTCCTCATGATCCACCTACCTTGTCTCCTCTGGCCGTGGCACTAGGTTCCAGCACATCTGAAATCCAGCATGGTGGTGCCCCCCTCTGCTGCACCTGCACTACCTGCGGTGTCGGGCAGTACTGTCCCATGGGATGGGGACTGACCTCATCTGGGAACAGTGGTGAAGGGGTGAGTTGTTACCCATGATAAACTGCCAGGTTTGTGCACAGGATCATCATGCGTGGTTTTGGATGATGCCTGTGTGAGATGGAGAGCATGCTGGTCACACTGATGGGTGTCTCACCCCAGAGCCCAGCCTCTACCACTGCCACCCTTGCAGCAGTGATGCAGCAGTGTCGATAGTCCCATGGGTGGGAATGTGAGTCATGCTGCTACCTTGTGAAGGCACATGGGACTGAGCTTCCACAACACCCTCCCCATCCAAGGTGTTCAACCTCCCTATTGTGTCACACACCACCCATGTCTATCTTGTCTGTGTGGAAAGGCTTCCTTACAACCCGCAGATGTACCTATGTCCTTTCCCCAACATTCTAATCTCACCTTAAAAAAGAAAAAAATGGGCACCTGTAGCAAAAAAAAAAAAAAAAAAAAATATATATATATATACTCCCATACCTAGCTCTCCATTTCACACACGTATACACTGGACACACATAATTTGGTCCAATTGGCTTAACAATGCAATTATGTTGTCATCACCACTCTCTCAGGGGGTGATAGTCCAATTTGGATCTGTGCAATATGTTATCTGTGCAATATTTTGGGTACTGACAAAGACATGTAAGTGGAATATTTTTGGTGCATGTCATTGTGTTTATTAGTGCACTGCATAAATGTCTTACTGTTATTATTGCTGGGATAGCTTTAGTATATGTGTTATTGCTGTATTAATATCAGTAGATGTATGCACATTGAGTTCGAAGTAATGCAATTTCATTCAGTTACATTGTTGTGCGGTCTAAATGACAATAAAGTTCACTTTGACTTTGACAAAGTCATCTGCAATACCTGTCAAAGCCACACTTGTTGCTGTACAAGAAATGGATCACTACGGTTCATTCCTACACCTTTACTACACAGCCCTACCTGCCTATCACTATGTTTTCCCCCTGCTTGCACCCTATTTCACCAATTTCCTATCTCCCCATTTTTCTTTTCTTAGGTGAATAATGTGTGATTGCCTAACTATGATGCATTTCACCTGTCTACAATATAATTAACATTATTTAATGTACTTATTTTAGTAAGCGATGCTGGACACAGTGCCGTGCCATGCAGCATAGCTTATACAAAAGTAAAAATGACTAATTAAATACATCCGGTTTTGAGAACACGCTCAGTCAGGCAGTGCACCATGCAAACACACACAGCTAAGCTTATAAGAGGCTAGAATTGAGGAGACACATCCATCTGATGTCAACCACATCCTGTGAAAATATCAACATGGTGCAAGGCCCTACATGAAAGGGATATGTGGATACAATTGCTCCTTTCTGCTATTCAGTAACTTCACCTCATTTGCATACTTATCCATGCTGACAGCCTAGAACTACATGCTTCATAGGCCTATCACCTTAGCAACATAAGCAATCCACCACTGTAGGGAACCCATGTAAGCTCCTATACTACATTTCTGTCACATAATATAAACTTCTTTGTTTTCCTATTTTTTTTTCTGTTAATCATGTTTGTGCACTGCTGTGCTTAGGACAAACATGCCGAGATTATTAAAAAAATATATTGTTGTTTGTCTTTCGGCTTTTCCCAGTTAGGGGCCGCCACAGCGGAACTCCGATCCGCTAATGATTGGCAGTAGATTTTCACGAATGCCGAGGTGCCAGCTCAACATCCAACCTTCAGCGAAGGCACGCCCATTTGTGCATGTCACAGGGAGGACATGCAGATTCCTCACAGAAGGCACTTCCCGCACTTCAGCCGAGAATCAAACAGGAGAACCTCTTGCTGTGAGGCAACAACACAACCGCTGTACCACCATGGCTCTTTCTGACATACAGACTCATAGTTTTGCTTAAATGTGTATGTGGTCTTAAATTTTCAGGGGATTAATGTCCACATTTCTACACTTTTGCTGTGCTGTGTTCTGTAAACAGTAATTGGAAGTGGTGCTATCCTCAATGTAGCCAGGTTTGTGTGTGCAGCTGTTACAGCATTTTACATCAGCTTAAGAAATCATAGGATCTTTGAACTTAGTAGCATAATGGCCCTACAGACCTCACAGTTCTAGCCAAGTTTATACCCTTATTTACCTGGTCAGTACATATTGCTCTATCCATGAAGGACACAGGCAGAAATTCTATGGTGAAATGACGGTCACCCAGTAAATCATACAGATGGAATCTGACAATGTCCACTGAGGTGCTCTATTTGCCATTAGGCAGGATTCTGTTTCAAAGGTGTGTTAAAATCTGCTAGACAGATCTCTCCTACCAGCATGTATTAGTAATGTCACACACCAGATTAATGTCCTTAGAGTGAGTAATCCATGTACTATGCCACCTACAGATATGCAGCATTTCCAGTCTAGAAGGGTCACGCATTGCCCCCTATGCAAGGCAGAGATCACCTCTGGGTAGTCTGTATGCCACAGGCTACAATGATCACTGATGTCAGATGAAGCACATTGAACAGATACTGAAGATGTGAAGTTCCCTTATGAGGGACCATTGTGTTGTGTGCAATTGCCAGTAATGCTTAGACAGGTGCAGTACCAAATGGCCATTGTACTCACATATTGGCATACCGAAGGAAGAGTACATGAAGGTTATGAGTATGCAATTTCGGGTGACTGTGCCCTCAGTTATGACATATGATTCCCATCATACCAATGAGGAGACATGGTGATCTCAAGCATATTAGGTGTAAACCTGGTGGGTCTATCATCCCTGAGTGTGTACATCACATGTTATGACTGATATGCTACTTACCAAGAACATAGCTGTTACCGATAGAAATGATACTACATATATATTTGCATGGAGTTTACAGTCTACAACCGCTCAGAGTTTGCAGGCATCAATCAACATTGTCTGCTAGAGACAGTCAGTAGTTGCTTGCATCATGGTTAAATGGATTCCAAGCAGTACAGGACACAGGACTGAGCTCTGTTGAACACTGCTGTTTACAGATTAGCTATTGTAGGCAGCTGTTCCTGTTTGGAGCATGTGTGCCATCAATGAGCCACATAGTGACCCCTATAATGATATTTTCATGGATGTCTAAGTGGGAGCTTTTGTCAATGGTGCCTGAGTGGGGGATAGACTCACATGGCTTAGCTACATCCAGATGGCTGTATTCCCTGATGTACCCTTACCCAGGTCCTTGGTGACTGCCTCGAACATGTCCACCATATTTGACAGCCATGGTCTTCCTGTCAGACATCCAAACTGTGCACAATCAACTGTTTGTAGATCACATATATGTTTGCTGATCAACTCCATGATGATTTGCCCCACAGACATACAGATATGGCTATTCAGCAAATAGGTTTATAATTCTGGTGGTCAGTGGATGCCCCACTTCTTTGCAAGGGGATAAGAGTTGCCATTGCCCAGTCAGTTGGGCAGCAGCCATTGTTTACAGTATGATTGCAAGGAGGTCCCAATAGTGTTAGTAATCCTTGGTGGATCCCATGTAGGACCAATAGATGCTGTTATCCCCCATAGAGATGGCAGTTATAACCTACTCTGTAGATATGAAAGGTATGGGACAAGTTATAGGAATGTCATGTGCCACATGTGGTGAGGACATGGAGCAAAGCTGATGCAGAACCTGTGGGGCAACAGGTTAGCTATGAATACAGATCCATTATATGTGGTATCATTATGCACAAGTTCACCAGCAATCTGGGCCTGTCTTCTGAGGTTACACATGTAACTGCACTTTGCATTGTGGTTCTGCTTTGTGGGCAAGGCTAATTTTTTCACATACTGTTTCTACACAATGTCACAACAACACTATTTGCCTGTTTTAGCTGAAGAGGTTGTGGCTCCATTTTAGGGGGCACCCTCACCACAACTGTCACACAGCAATGTCCACCTCTTATTCTACAGCCTGCTAATGGCAGTTATCCAACAAGCAGGTTTGCTGTGCCATGAAGAGCTCTTATTCCTCCTGTCAGGTACAGCCAAGTTTATGCAGTTGTACTGCTGCTTACATAATGCATGGGTGTAGAGTTCTGCATACTTACCCATCACATCTGAGGGGTGAGGTGAAGTCACACTATGTAAACCGTCCTGTAGGAGGTAAAACATTGCTTTGTTGAAGTATATTTCTGTATTTTCTGTGAGGGGAGGTTCGGTTTGATAGTTTTAATGAGACTAATATGTGGCCAGATCTCACCAGGGAGGAACTTACATTGCTGGGCTGCAGTGGTCACCCATCTTGGGAAATAAATTGCAGAACAGAGCATGTGTATGCATGTTTAAGAAGCATTTCCAGTTCTAGGCATGTGCATATAAATAGTGAGCACATGCAGGCAGCAGTGCCATTTTGAGAGTACAGACAGTGTTAAAATATATGAGTGTGGTAGTCAATCTGTCTATAAGTTTATTTACATTTACGTTACAAGAGCTCATTCTTGATGTGTTTGTATGTAATAAAGCTGCTTGAACTGAACCCACAGCCACTTGTCTGTTTTATCCTGACATGATGGCAGAACCAGGACTGAGAGAGCAACATCTTCAAGCCATGAGGTGCAGAGTTGAAGGTGAAGGCAGATTAAGCTGGATGAGTGAAACGAAGCTCAGTCAGACAAAAAAAGATGAGAAATGAATTTAAGGTAACAAAAAACTTGCACAAATTATTTATTTTGGCAAAGAAAATAAAAGGGAGTATTTGTAAGGCACAAAATGCATTGTTAATTAAAGAAGTAGCACAAAACATATTATTAATCAAACAAAAGGCACAGAATGCATTATTAATTAAACAAAGTGTTTGAAACCACAATATCTGATAAAACTAGCAGAGATATTCATATGGAGCTCAAAATTACCTTTGGTTTACATAAAGAGCATGTTTAAAGTAAAATGGGTACAAGCAAAGTATAATGAGCATGATTAGAGGTTAAAACGGCATAACAAATACAATAAAAGGGCAAATTAAGCTTAAAGAGCAAGGTGACTGCATGTCTTTTAGTAAAAGACTGTGTTTGGGCACAAATTATTATTTTGCATTGACCAAAGCCATTCAAAGCATGACTAGAATTGTTTGGAGTATCTCAGATTGTTTGCAAAGAGTGTGCTTTATTACGGTTCAATTATTTCAAAGAGTTTGCTGGATGCAAAGTACAGTTATATTGCAAAGTGCAGTCAAAGTAGAGCCATATTGAAAGGCTTCTTGTGCTCTGTACATTTATTCGTAGAGTGCCACCATTTCAAAGTGTTTCTTCCACTGTACAGAGTTATTTTGCAAAAGTAAAGCCATTTTGGAAGGTTCTTGTGCTGTGTACAGTTTATTTGCAAAGTGCATTTATCTCAAAGTGTTTCTTACTCTGAGCTTCTTCTGCTGTGTACTGTTTATTCACAAAGTACAGTCATTTTGAAGTATTTCTTACACTAATAAGGAGTGGTTTCACAAAGTACACTTATTTCAAAGTGCTCTTGTGCTATGGAGACTTGTTTGGCAAAGTACAGTTATTTCAAAGTGTTTGCTGTGGTACTGGGCATAATTACAAGTTCTGACATAAAATTCCGACATATATATTTATGTGTGTATGTTTGCACATAATTTCAAGCACCTTCACTACTGTGTGTTGATATGGCAGAGGCATTTCACAGACCCAGTCCACTTGTGTTTGATCATAATATAACAGAAAAGTGGAGAGTATTTCAGCAGGAATATAATATCTTCATAAAAGCAGCTTTTTTTGGCAAATATGCATGTACAAAGCCATTCATTTTCCTTAACTTAGCTGGGTCAGAGGCTATTGAAAGAGAGCAATCATTTGTGTATACACCAGCAGTATATGCAGGAGAGGGCGAAAACCACCATATTGTGGTACTGGCTGAATCAAGAGCAGACCCCGAGTGCTTAAAACGTAAATTTATAGAAATATGCAAACCCAGACAAATGTTATATTACAGAGGCACTTATTTTATAAAAGAGACCAAAAGCCAGGTGAAACTTTTGCAGCTTATATTACTGACTTGATAAACAAGGCCAAACATGCAGATTTGGTAACTTGAAAGATGAGTTAATAAAGGACATTATTATGAGTTGTGTTAATAGTGCTTCAGTGAGACAGATTTTGTTTCGTGACAGTGGTTTAATGTTAAGCAAAGCCATAGAGATTTGTCAAATCCATGAGCTCACAGAAAGGCAGACAAGTATGCTTGCAAGTGATAAGAGCATGGTTTTAACAGCCTCTAGAGCAAGTGCAGTTAGCTTGCAATACATGAGAAGCAGAAACAGGCCTAAGCACATGGCAGCTGCAACCCCTGCTAGTCTACCAAGGAAACCGCGTAGCTTTCTAGCATGTTCCAAGACTAGCTCAGTAAAAATGGCCTGCTACATGCAGTATAAGGGTGAATCAGCAAAACCCAAGTCACGTCTTACTGTTAACTGTCCTAAATGTGGAACCACTCAAGAGAAACGTGCTAAGCATTTGGTCAGCAATGCCTCAAGTGTAAAAAATTGAACCAGTTTCAAAAGTTTTGTAAATCAAGCAAGTCTCATTCAGTTATTAAGAAAGCTCACTCAAAAAAGCAAGTTGATTATGCAGAAAGCTGCAACCTACTTTCTATGTAGATGGAGTATCAGTGGTCGGTGAAAAGATTAATGCAGTAGATTTCTTGGCAAAGAATTAAGTGTTTTGTACTGTCCTGATCAATGGTAAACCCACAGAGCTCAAAGTAGACCCTGGTTCAAAGTGTAATGTGATGTCAGAAGAAATATTTGCTAAAGGGAGGTCTAGTGTGCAACTTAACTTGGCCAATTGTGTAAAGCTTGTTGCTTATGGAGGTGAAGAGATTCAAACTGAAGGCTCAGTAGTGCTTTCATGCTATTCTGCTGGGAACAGTTACAGCTTGCAATTTTATGTCATTGGAAGACCCGTGCAGTCATTATTAGGTCTCAGAGACAGTTTGAGAATGAAACTGCTTTCTTTTACCAAAGAAGTACATCATGTAAGGACATGTCCCAGTTCCAGCTTTACTGATGCTATTTTCTCAGAATGTGCTGATGTTTTCAATGACAAGCTAGGTAAACTTCCAGTTGTACGCACCATGAACGTAGACCCAGAGGTCAGTCCAGTGGTCATACCAGCAAGGAGAGTTCTGATAGCAATGCAGGACAAAGTCAAGGTCCAGTTAGACAAAATGGTGCAGCAAGGTGTGACTTGTCCAGTCACAGAACCAACTGAGTGGGTGTCTTCCATGGCAGCTGCTCATAAGAAAAATTCAGATGAAATTAGGATATGCATTGACCCAAGAGACTTGAACAAGACATTAAAAAGGCTTCATCATCCTATGTGTGCTGTCAAGGAGATTGCCACCATCATGCCAAATGCCACTATTTTTTCTGTCTTAGATGCAAGGAGTTCATTTTGGCAAGTAATGCTTGATCACAAATCTTCACTACTAGATTCCTCAGGATGCTTATAGGAATAAATTCTGCCAACAGTGAAGTCTTTCAGCATAAAATGGAGCAAATTCTTTCAGGCTACTCGTGTGCAATAATAGTTGATGATTTACTGGTTCGAGACAATGGTAAAGCAGAGCATAACAGAAACCTCAGGAAAGTTCTGGACAGAGTGAGTGAAGTGAATTTAAAGCTCAATCTTCTGAAATGCAACTTCAGACTACCTGAAGTTACTTATGTAGGTCATTTATTTACAAGTGCAGGCTTATAACCAGACCCTTGTAAACAAGCAGCCATTCTTGAGATGCTAGCTCCAGACAATGTCCAAGCCGTACAGCATTTTCTTGGTATGCTTAAATATTTAGGTAAATGTGTCCTTAACTTTAGTCAGCTATCAGTGCCTTTAAGAGAGCTGACATGCAAGAATATTTCCTGGTCATGGATAGAATAACACCAGAAAGCATTTGATAACCTCAAACAACAAATTGCCAACCAACCTACATTAAGATACTATGATGTCCACAAACTAGTAGTTCTTTCTTGTGATGCTTCAAAGTTCGGTCTTGATGCAGTTATTTTTCAAGAGGGCAGACATGTTGCCTATGAATCTAGAACTGTTACCCAAACTGAAATGCAGTATGCTCAAATTGAGAAGGAACCTTTGGCAATTGTGTTTGCATGTTTGAAGTTCCATGATTATATTTATGGCCGAGCAATCCAGATAGAAACTGACCATCAACCTCTAGTTACTATTTTAAAGAAGCATATGCATTCAGCTCCAGCAAGACTGCAAAGAATGATGCTCAAATTGAAAGTGTACAATATCAAAATGGTCTATACAAAAGGCAAACTTCTTTATCTAGCTGATACCTTATCCAGTTCACCCAGAAATACCACGGAACAGCTTGATGCAGAGAATTTTGACTTTGATGTCATGGAAGCCCATAATTTCTCTACCACAAGTCTTGATGAGCTAAAACAGCATACAAAGACTAATCTAGTTTTGCAAAAGCTCAACCACTTCATTAATGTAGGATGGCCATCAAAGCAATCCTGAGTACTGCCAGAAGTAAAACCTTATTTGTCATACAGAGATGAGATGCTGATGGAAGATGGTATCCTTTTCAACAGACCAAGAGTTATTGTTCCTACTTCCTTACAACATGAATACATTCAGATTTTGCATCACAGCTACCCAGGTTCCTATTCTACCAAGAGAAGGGCAAGAGGACTAGTATTTTAGCTTTCTCTATCAAAAGACAAGTGCTTTCTTCTTGTTCAGTATGCAACAGTACTAAACTGCATTTGCAAAAAGATCTACTTCAGCTAAGCCAAATTCCTGAACTACCTTGGTCAACAGTAGCAACTGACATATTTGAGTGGAGCAATCAGCATTACTTAGCATTGGTAGACTCTTATTCAAACTGGTTTGAGATCGATTTGCTACCTAACCTAACATGCAGTGCTGTTATTACTAAGATGAAACATCATTTCTCAGTCCATGGTAGTCTACACAAAGTTATTTCTGACAGCAGTACTCAGTTTACCAGTCAATTGTTTCAGTGATTTACAAAAGAGTGGGGATTTATCCATGTTACTAGTAACCCTGAATGCCCACAGTCAAACGGCCTTGCTGAATGTGCAGTACAGAGTGCAAAACAATTACTAGAGAGGTCAAAGTGTGACAATACTGATATCTTCTTGAATTTGCTTAATCTCAGAAATATACCCTGTGACAACATACTTGGCTCACCTGCTCAGACACTTCTATCTAGGCAAACCAGAGCAACCTTGCCTATTAGTTCTAGTTTGTTGGTGCCTAATGCTAAAAATAACAGAACAATCAAAGCCTAACTTTTTAAGAAGCATTCTTCTCAGAAGTCCAGCTATGATAACATAAGCAGATTTCTTTATCTGAAAAAAGGAGAGATGGTAAGGATGCAAATGGCGAAAGGCTTTGATCGAATTGTTCAAGAGAGAGGTATATGTGCCGAGTCAAGATCCTACTTAGTGGAATCTGAGGGTATAGAATACAGGAGAGAACACAGACATCTTCATCCTGTATCAGAGATGATATCATAGCATCGTACCTGTGATACAGACTCTAGATCTCAGAGTAACCCTGACAATGTTCATACTGAAGAACATGTCTCAGTATCCATTCCCATTTCTGATGATGTCCCAGTTGTCCCCAAAGTTGAACATTCCTTGAAGACAGTCCCCATTGCTAGATCCAGTTCTGACTTTAATTTTACATGATCAGGTCATATTTTAGACCTAGTGTAAATACACAGCAACCTTGACATTACTGTTTTATATGTGTCTAATTTTGTATGATTGCATGTCAACGAATCAGTTCTGTATAATTACGTCAAAACATTATTTCTGTAAATTGCATGTCATTGAATACTGTCATTTAATGTAGGATCTATTTTTCAAAGAGGGAGAATATAGAGCAGAGTGTGTGTTGTACCTTTAAGAAGCATTTCCAGATGTAGGCACATGCATATAAATAGTGAGTATGTGCAGGCAGCAGTGCCATTTTGAAAGAACAGCCAGAGTGTTAAGTGTGGTAGTCAGTCTGTTTATAAATTTGTTTAAGTTTAAGTTACAAGTCCTCATTCCTGATGTGTTTGTGTGTAATAAAGCTGCTTAAATTGATCACACAACTGCTTGTCTGTTGTATCCTGACCGGACGAGCAACATACATGAAGCACAATGTAGGCTCCACTTGTGGGGATATCATGCCACTGGTCCAGGGCATTGTATTTAAAAATGTATACTAACCTTTGGGCAAGTGAGCTTCAGCATAGCTAAGCAATACAGTTGGTGGTTACTTAATTCCACCTCAAACCATGGTGTACAGATACATCTGGATAGAAACACATACATTCAAACAAGCACAATGGGTGTCTGGATTCATGGAGCTGCTCCTGTAGCTGGCAATGGCTTAATTAAGTACCCTTTCATCAGTGAATAGCACCCGCAGTGTTTCCAGGAAAGCATAGTGTTTCACTAAGTCTGGATGCGTATCTGTTCTTAATGAATATCTATACACCACCTGCATTACCTTGCACACTGTCACTTTGAGGTCTGAACATGTGTAAAGATGTGTAGTTTGGTATGGCTGTGGTGTTATCCACATCTGTGAATCAGGTGTCTCTGACTGCACAAATGTCTGCATATTCCAAGGTGGGGTTTAGTGTTGCCATTCTCAGCATGTAGCAGCATAACTGTGATGTTGTATGAAGATGTCATTCTCATTGGAAAGTTTTTCCTCCAGTTAGTGCCTATAAGATGCACTGAGGGGTGTCAGCAGCCTTGGTCAGCACCCAAAATCCCAGGGGTAAAAGATAAAGACCATCTTTAGAAAAGCATTGATGTTTCTTGAACAAGTCATCCCAGGCAGACAAGTAGTGGAGCCCCTTACAATGACACCACACACTAAGGCAATTATTGACATCCCCCATTTTCTGTGTGTATTGAGACATCATCCTAGGTGAGGGTAAAATGCAGTTGAAAGCTATGCGCATACCTGTAACAGACACATAGTGTGTAAGCTCAGTCATATCTGCATACAGTCCAGTGACATATGTCACTAGTCATACACACTTGCAGGAAATATGATGTCATCATTATATCACGTGATATTCCTTGAGTTTCTGCAATGTGTGGTATGGCATATCGTGTCAACCCACAGACAGTTAACTGTGACATTTCTCATATGTAGCCTGGTGACATAGACATAAATGTGTCTCAAGATGTACTCACCCATAAATAATAGGTTTGCTTTTGTGTTTTGCCTCAGGTGTGTGAGTGGTGAAACAGTTGTGTGTGCACTATTATATGTATTGTGCTCTCCAGAGGTAGGATTTTCTGAGGTGTCTATTGTTTGAGAATGTGTCTGGTAAGGAGCTGCACACAAGCAGGTGTGTGTGTGATGTGGTTGTGGTGGTGCAGGAGGTGAGCTGTGCATGTTGACAAAATGCACATTGCCATATGTACTGACTGCTGTGTGAGACACCATGGAATCAAGGTTTGAAGTAGTCACATCTGCAACACGTTGCGTTTGTGTGGCCTAGGAGTAGAGTTTGGGTACACTTTCCACATGTCATCAGCAGTCATTGCTAGTGCCATTAGCAATGCAGCCATGCTTGTGTGTACATCACAGCACCCATCATTAGGCATTGTCATGACAGATGGTAAAATGTAACATGTCACCTTTATGTACATCCCCTACTGTAGCACAACACCTGACAGTGCACCATACAATGCTTTGACAGCCATGTGGACCTTGGATTGACCATAATCCTATCATTAGGCATGGTCCCACTACCATACCAACAAATGTGACACTGTGCAAGTCCTGCAAAGTTAGGGTCATGCTGCCCCACCCTTGGGGTTGACAGCCTGAAATACAGTGTTTGGAGGCATGCCTTGCTGTAAAGATGTGGATGCCCATGCATGCACAGAAGACTTGTACAACTTTGCTGATATTTTGTTGGCCTTGCAAGTGTAACATGCCTGTCAAGCAAACACTGAGCAAACTGGTTGTTGTGTGACATGATGTGGGAACAAATACATGTGTTCCAGGTACATAACTGTACAATATGACATACCTAGGGAATGTGGTAGGTGGACACACTTTGGCCAAAGGTGGCTAGTCCTTTGCAGTAGACCTCACAGCCATTTCATGTAGATATCTACCATTAATCTGTTAAAGGGCAGGATGCATGAAGTGCTGTGAAATTGTCACCTAAGATGGATCACCACCACTGTGCTGTTTGTTTCAGCAAGCCTGCACATCTATGTCACTGGACATTGCACATTATATTGTAACTTTACAGCTTTGCTCCTAATCATGATCTGGTCAGTTCCCTAGTGACATACCACCAACCCTTGTACAGAAGGCATAATACACGCAAAAGCCAACTGCTTGTTCAGGTCACTAATCAAGACATCTACCTATAGGAGAGTATATGAAGTCTACATAGCCTTTCATGATGTGGGACAACCATGTGGATGAAAAAACAGGCTATGTCATTCTACTCATCGTGAGCTTCATAGCAACACTTTCCGTGTGATGACAGAAAAAAATATCAGAACATGGTATACCATGACAGAGTGGTTGTGGTAAGACCAGCAGTGTACTAGCCAAGCACTAGCAATTCAGGGGACTCCCCTGCTTCCTGCATTCTTCACAAGGTAATTGTGTCCTTTCAGTACACACCACTTGAGTAGTGTCCAACTGCAGAATACCTGTGTAAAACCTCCCACCTTACCTTCACAGAATATACATATTACTTCCCTCCATTCTTTGTCTGTGTTCTGTACAGTCACATTGGATGACTCTTTTCTTGGAACATGATAATAGTAACTGTAGTTACTTTGTTGCACATAGGACAACTAGCATGCAGTGCCAAGTAGTGTTCCCAGTTCTGTTAGTCATCTGATATGTAAAGCCATGAAAGGAGTTAGCATGGATATGATCAATAACAATGTCATACTCCTACTGACACTGGACCAAGCAGCTTGTTTTGTTCAAGAGCAGATCATGTCTCCCTACCCTAACTGGTGGACCTCACTGAGTGTTACACTATGCAATGGATGACAGGAATATGACTCAATCCATCTACCATGGCCTAACAAGGTATTTGTCAATATTAGGCCAGCAAGCCTTGCTGGAAACTGTATGAGTTATTTTCAGAGTGTTCAGCTTTTGGATAGCCAATTGTCTGATAGTCATAATCTGGGAATGTAGTATTTGGTAGACCTATGCTACAGTGATGACAGTCTCTGGTGGACTTCCCTCAGGCATCATTAATGGAGTACTCTTTGTAGCCATTCCCTTTTCTGCAGTCATGGCCACTGTCCGTGACCTCTGACTGACTACATTAGCAGGGGATTGCATATTAGGAGCTGCTACTGAACCCCACACAGAGCCAACAGTTATCCAGGATGGCCTGAGACACACATTCAGTTGTTGACAGAGCCACTGACAAATACTAAATGCCAAGGACTGAACAATACTATCCATTTGGCGGTCATCCACCCCTGAGAAATATAGTAGTGTGTGCATACTGCACAGTTGAGTCATTACTCATGGACTTATGGACACAGAGAGTAAAGTAGCCTTTGACTTCCACTGGTCAGTAAGATGTGGGAATCCATTCAATTTTGTACAACCTATACAGAAAGGTATGCCATGTAAATCCCAGATTGTCATTGTTCTACCTATTTGGCACTCATCACACCTATTATTGAGTGCAATGGCAGCTTTGCTATGTCACTACACAGCCGTATCTTACAACTGTAGCAGGCACACTGGTTACATGGTGTCACTCGTCCAGTCAGGATAAAACAGACAAGCATTTGTGGGTTCTGTTCAGGCAACGTTATTATGTGCAAACACATAAGGATTGAGGCTTAATAACTTTAACTTAGATACACTTATAAACAAACTAGCAATCACACTCATACATGCTCACTCTCTGGTTACACTCTCAAAATGGCACTGAAGCTAGCATGTGCTTGCTAGTTATAAGCGCATGATGTCCTTGAAATGCTTCTTAAAGGTACAATATTCACAGAATATACTACATCCTCCCTCTTTGAGAAATACTTTATGCATTGATAACAATGATTGAGATGCAATTGATACAAATAATTCTTTGACATGTAATTATACAGAACTAAATACATATAGACAATTATGTCCAGGTTGCTGTGTATTTCACATAGGTCTATGTTAAATATTCGAACACTTAAATGTTCGAATCACTAAAGATCCACCTTTAGTGATCGAACATTTAAATGTTCGAATATTTTAAAAAATTTATAAAAAAGAAACTAAAAAAAACACAACTAAAGGGTGTAAGCAGGGGGCAAGCACCCCTGCGCATCCCACACTCCACGCTACTTAAATATACCAACTCCAAGATTGCACTACAGTGTAGGAAATGGGAGATTTTCCATTTCTGCACTGTAGCACACTGAAGTGCGATCTCGGAGTTGGAATAGTTAAGTAGCGGGGGTGTGGGGGGGTGCAGGGGAGCTTCCCCCCCTGCTTACACCCTTTACATTTTCTTTTCTTTTTGTAAATATGAATTTTTTATTTGTTCAAACATTTAATTGTTCAATCACTAAGGTTCAATATTTAGTGGTTCGGAGAATTAAGCGTTTGAACATATAACATAGACCCTGTTAGACTAGGTCTGGAAATATGACCAAATTGTGTGACATAAAAATTAGAATTAGGTCTAGCAACTGGGACTGTCTCTACAAAATGTTCAACTTTGGAGATATCAGGAACATCATCAGGAATTATTTTTATTATTTATTTTATTTTTTATTTTACATTTGTTGACCGGGAGTGTCCGACTGGGCGCAAGCCCTTTTTCTGCAGAGGCCTGGGGAGAAAACCTCCAAGATGTACATAAAAAGAATTACAATAGCAACTGAGACATTCAACATTGGAATTAACAATAAATATTAAGAGGCTGCAATTATCAATGCAGTAATTATCAGCTTCAACTAAAGTCATACAGGATTGAGTAGAAATAATATCATGAGAAGTAAATAGTAGTGGTTTTTTAATCTGCAGTTCTAAGGGCAGCAAAATAGCTTAGTTGTAGGAGTTTACTAGATAGAAGAGGAAATAAGTTGTTCATGCTATGAATGGGTTTATTGGTATTAAGTAGTTTGATTATTGTCAGGGAGGGTTTGAACAGTGGCAGAATGGAAGTAGAAGTTAAGTCATGTTCTGCAACAAGAACATTGTCTGGATTGTTCTGAGATTTAGAGTCTGTTTCACAGGAACGGGTCTATATTAGAAGATGGAATGTTTAGGTGATCAAACACCTAAACATCGATCTTCTAATATCGAATCTCTCAGGGAAACACGCACGTCGGCCAGTAAAAAAAAAAACAAAAAAAAAAAAACTTTACATGCAAGTGGGGGGCTGTGCCTAACTAAATATACCAACTCTGAAATGGCAAAATCTGGCGAATGGCTAAGGGAAATCTTTCCCTGCGTTAAATCGGCCGTTCATCATTTTTTGCTTTCGATGTTATAAGATCGATGTTTAGGTGTTTGATCACCTAAATATTCAATCTTCTAATGTAGACCCCACAGGAACAATGCTGTGATATTGATTCTGATACAAGAAGATGTCTGCTGTTTCAGATGTACTCCACACCTTCAGATTTTACTAAGTAGGATATTGGCTTGGCACATATACTTGTTACTTGACCAGTCTGGTTAAAACCTTTCACTGTTTATATCCTCACTGTCTCTCCTTCTTTCAATGAACAAATACATCTGCTTGATTTATCTTAGCTGAACTTCTGGAAAGACCACTTTCTGTATAGTTGGGATCTGTTTGTTCTGCTGTTCTTCACTTTAGGCCTCAATAAACTGAAACCAATAGGCAGTTTTGCTCTGGTTTGCCTAGAGTAAATTCAAAAAGACATCGGTATTATCATGCTTTGACTTCTCTAATAATTGCTTTGCACTCTGTACTGCACATTCAGCTATTCCCTTTGACTGTGGATATTCTGGACTACTAGTAACATGTACAAAGTCCCATTCTTTTGCAAATTTCTGAAACAACTTATTGGTAAATTGGGTACCACTGTCAGAAACAACTTTGTGTGGACTACCATGGACTGAGAAATGATGTTTCAACTTGGTGATAACAGCAGTGGATGTTAGATTAGGTAGTAAATCAACCTCAAAGCAGTTTGAATAAGTGTCTACCAACACTAAGTAATGCTGATTGTTCCACTCAAATATCAGTGGCTACTGTTGACCAAGGTAGTTCAGGAGCTTCACTTAGCTGAATTTATTCTTTTTGCAAATGCTGTTTAGTACTGTTGCATACTGAACAAGAAGAATGTACTTTGTCAATGTTGTTTGCTAGAGAAGACCAAAATACTAGTCCTCTTGCCCTTCTTTTTGTAGATTCGGAATCTGGGTGACCACAATGCAAAATCATGTTGTAAGGAAACAGGAACAACAATTTTAGGACCTTTGAAAATAATGCCATCTTCCATCAACACCTCATCTTCTTCTTTCAGCTTTTCCCAGTTAGGCATCACCACAGCAGATCACCTGTTCGCTCATAATTGGCAGTGGAGTTTTACGGTGTCGAGTTGCCAGTCCGGGGCCCAACCTTCCAAAGAAGACACACACACACACACTCACACCTAGGGCCAATTTAGAGTGTCCAATCCACCTACAGCATGTCTTTGGGATGTGGGAGGAAACCAGAGTACCCGGAGGAAACCCACGTGACCACAGGGAGGACATGCAGACTCTGTACAGAAGGCACCCCAGCTGCGGATTGAACCAGAGAACCTTTTGCTGTGAGGTGGTAACGCTAACTGCTGCACTACCGCAGCCTCCCATCAACATCTCATCTCTATAAGGAAAATAAGTTTGCACTTCCGATGGTGCACTAGATTGCTTTGACGGCCATCCAACATTAATGTAGTGGTTGAGCTTTTGCAAAATTGTATCAGTCTTTGTATGATTTCTCAGTTCATCAAGTCTAGTGGTAGAAAAATTACACATTTCCATAACATCAAAGTAAAAATTCTCTGCATGAAGCTGTTCCATTGTATTTCTGAGAGATCTGGATAAGGTATCAGTGAGATAAAGAAGTTTGCCTTTTCTATAGACCATTTTGAAGTTGTACTTTTGCAGTTTGAGCATCATTCTTTGTAGTCTCGCTGGAGAAGAATGCATAGGCTTCTTTAAAATAGTGACTAGAGGTTGGTGATCAGTTTTAATCTGAATAGTTCATCCATAGATATAATCATGAAACTTTGAACATGCAAATACTATTGCCAAAAGTTCTTTATCAATTTGATCATATTACATTTCAGTTTGGATAAGAGATCTAGATACAAAGGCTGCTGGTCTGCCTTCTTGAAGAATAATTGCACCAAGACCACATTTTGAAGCATCACAGGAAAGAGTCACTGGTTTATTGACATCATAGAATCTTAATGCAGGTGGGGTGGCAATGTTCTGCTTAAGGCCTTCAAATGCTATCTGGTGCTATTCCCACCAAGACCCCGTAACATTTTTTCATGTTAGTGCTCTCAACGGCACTGTCGACTCACTGAAGTCTGGTATAAACCTGCCTAGATAGTTGACCATACCAAGAAAATGTTGTAGAGTTTGAACATTATCTGGTGCTGTTCTCTCAAGAATGGCTTCTGACTTGGAAAGGTCTGGTCGCAACTAAGTGCTAGTAAATAAATGACCTACATATATAACTTCTGGTAGGCTGAATTCGCACTTCAGAAGATTGATGTTTAAGTTCACTTCATGTGCTCTGCCTAGAACTTTTCTAAGGTTTCTGTCATGCTCTGCTTCACCATTGCCTCAAACCAATAAATTATCTACTATTATATCACAAGGGAAAACCAAACAAATTTGCTCCATTGCATGCTGAAAGACTTCACTTGCAGAATTTATTCCAAATGGCATCTTGAGAAATCTATTTCTTCCAAATGGGGTACTGAAAGTAGTCAGCAGTGAAGATTTGTGATCAATCATTATTTGCCAAAATTAACTTTTTGCATCCGAGACTGAAAAAGACACTGGCATTTGTATAAGGGCTGTGACTTCCTCAACTGTACACATACGATGATGTGGTCTCTTTAATGCTTTGTTCAAATCTCTTGGTTCAATACATATTCTGATTTTGTGTGAGCCTTTTTTGTGGGCTGCTACCATGAACGACACCCATTCAGTTAGTTCTGTAACTGGGCAAATTAAACCTTGCTACAACATTTTTATCAAACTGAGATTTGACCTTATTCAGCATAGCTAGCAGAACTTTTCTTGCTGGTCTGACCACTGGACTGACCTCTAGGTCTAACTTCATAGAATATACAACTGGAAGTTTGCCTAACTTATCATCAAAAACATCAGTGAGAAAATAGCTTCAATAAAATTGGAACTAGGAGATGTGCTTATATGATGAACTTCTTTGGTAAAGGAAAGCAAATTCATTATCAAGCTGTCTCTGAGACCCAATCATGACTGCACAGGTATTTAGGCTACATAGAATGGGTCTATATTACGTTATCAAAAAGTGATTTAATCGCACAGCACTTTACATCGAAATGCTGTTCATCAAGCTGTTTATATTTAGATTGTGGTACAGTGAATACTGGAAAATTTGCCCTTTCCTCACTGTAGTGCAATCTCGGAGTTGGTATACATCATTAGCGGGGGGGGGGGGGTTGCAGCCTCCCCACAAGAGCAGATTCGATAAATGGCATTTTTGATGTAAGTGCCATTTGATTGAATTACATTTCAAATATGTAATAAAGACCCCATAGAATAATAAGCTGTAGCAGTTCCCAGCCAAATAACATGAAAGTACTACTGAGCCTTCGGTTTGAATTTCTTTACTTCCATAAGCAACAGCTTTTGCACAACTGGCCACATTAAGTTGATCACCTGCTCTCACTTTAGCAAAAGTGTCTAGTGAGATAACATTATACTTTGAACCAATGTCTACTTTGAGCACAGTGGTTTTACCATTGATCTGGACAGTACAAAACACTTCATTCTTTTTCAACAAATTTACTGCCTCAACCCTTTCACCAATCATGGATACACCAACTCCATAGAAAGTAGAGTTGCAGCTCTCTATGGGATCAGCTTGCTCTTTTAAGTAACCTTTCTATATAACTGTGTGAGGTTTACTTGATCTGCAAAACTTTTGAAAATGGTTCAATGTTTTACACTTGTGGCATTGCAGACCAAATGCTAAACATTTTTCTCTTTTACAGTCATGATTGGTGCTACAATTCTGAGCGTTAACAATAAAGTTTGATTTGGGTTTTGCTGACTCACCTTTGTACTGCACTGAGCATGTCTTCCTCTTAGAACTTGCTGGAAAACTACAGATTTTACCTGCCACACCTGCAGGGGTTATAGCCGCCATGTGCTTAGGCCTGCTTCTACTAGCCATGTGTTTCAAGCTGTCTACATTTGCGCTGGAAACTAAACTCAAATACACTATGAACTGTGAAAAAAACAAATGACTGGAAACTGTGTCCACAGCCAGAAATCAGAGTTTGTTCACTGATATAAAAACAACCAAGATGAAGCACTTTTCATTTAAGTAGTGCCCAAACTTCTTCAGATCTGGCTGTGGACAGTTTCCAGTCATTTGTTTTTTTCACAGTACGTTTGCTCTGAAGCCTGCTGAAGCCATGCTCTTATCACTTGCAAGCATACTTGTTTGCTTTTCTGTAAAGTCATGTTTTTGACAGATCCCAATAGCTTTGCTCAGTGTTAAATCACTGTCATGAAGCAAAGTCCGTTTCACTGCAGCACTATTAAGATCAC
The DNA here is from genome assembly GCF_019279795.1 of Protopterus annectens. NCBI lineage: Eukaryota > Metazoa > Chordata > Ceratodontiformes > Protopteridae > Protopterus > Protopterus annectens. Next base: position 314,075,457 of record NC_056725.1, read on the forward strand.
ACACAGGCCTGTCCTTTATTATCTCATCTTTTAAGTCACCAAATTTACATGTTTTAGATCTGTTTTGCAGGTCATTAATATAAGCTGCAAAAATTTCTCCTTGCTTTTGATCTCTTGTGTAAAACAAATGCCTCTGTAATGTAACATTTGTCTGAGGGTTACACATTTCCCTGAATTTGCATTTCAAACACTTGGGGGTCTTCCCTTTATTCAGCCTATACAACAATATGATGATTTGCACCTTCTCCCTCATATACCGCTGGTGCATACACAAACGAACATTCTATTTCAATGGCCTCTGACCCAGTTAGGTTTAGCAAAATCAATGCCTTAGTGAGTGCATCTTTGTCAGGAAATAGCTGTGTGTATAAAAATATTGTACTCTTGCTCAAATATTCTTCGCAATATTCTGATCAAATACAAGTGGTGATAGTTTTTTGAAATCCATCTGCCATGCCAACAAATTACAGTAAAACACCATGCAACCCAAGTCCACTTTTAACTGTATGAACTTGCACATATGCCTGATATTTATGCCAGCATTTGTAACTATGCCCAATATCACAACAAGCCTCTGAATAACTGAACTTTGTGAAATAAGTCTCTCAGGCAAATAATACTCTTGAAATTACTGAACTGCAAGAAATCACCTCTTATCAGTATAAGAAACATTTAAAAATAACAGCACTGTGTAAATGAACTGGCAGAAGAAGCTCAGAGTGAAAATGTTTCGAAGTAATTGCGTTTTTCGAATAAACAGTACACAGCACAGTGAAACTTTCCCAAAATGGCTGTACTTTGCTAAATGACTCTTTACTGTGAAAGGAACACTCTGTAATGGCAGCAGTCTGTGAATAGACACAACCATCGCAAGAAACTTTTCAAAATGGCCGTATTCTGACTGCACTTTATGAAGTAGTTGCACTTTACACATAAATAAACTCTTCAGAATAAATGCACAGTAATAAGCACACACCGTAAGCATTTTTCTTCTTATAGACCAATTTTGCTGTTAAATGTTGATTATAAAATACTTATGGCTATTCAGGTTAGCAGAATTCAACAATTCCTTCCATTTCTGATTAATAATGATCAAACCAGATTCATAATAAACAATAATTCTTACAACATTAAAATAATATTAACCTTAATTGATTATGCTAATATCACAAACAATAACTTAACATTAATAAGTTTAGACATTAGTAGTGCTTTAGACTCGGTTAATTAGAAATACCTTTTCTTAGTCTTAGAGAAATGTAATTTTTCAAATAATTTCTTACAACTTATACATCTCCTTTATAGAAATTCCTTTGCTTATATAAAAATAGGCTCCTATATTTCAGAGTCAATTTTGATTTCTAAGGGAACTAAGCAGGGGTGTCCATTGTCACCACTGCTCTTTATTTTAATTATGAAACCATTTGCAAAATGCATAAGATCAAACTTAGATATCAAAGGCATATAGATAAATAATTTAAATTCCACAGTGCAATTGCTTTCTGGTGATATTCTTTTGACTTTGAATGATAACAATTCTCTTTTTGCTGTTTTTTATGCAATAGAAATCTTTCAGAACAAATCTGGACTTATTTTTCATGAAAACAACATTTTACCTATCAATTCTAATACTTATGAAAAAGAAAGATTTTCTAAATATATTGTAGAAGTCAAAAATATTAATTATTTATGGATAACTTTAACAGATACCATTAAAATATAACAATTGCTAATTATAATAGTTTAGCCATTATAAACAACTATATTATTAAATGGAATGATTTCTTTCACCATAGAAGAATGACTTTCCTTAATTAAAATGATTGTATTATTTAACATTTTTTGTAAAAACAATCTCTATCTCCCCTTTCATAAAAAGAATATAAAAGAGTTTAGTTCCTTAATCTTGAGATTTCTTTAGCACCCCAATAAATCTAGATTAGCTCTAAATCATCACAAAAGAGATTCATCTTTCGGTGGCATTGGCTTACTAGATTTAAATGTATATTCTTTATCATCTAGACAATCTCTGTCTAGTTAAATAATAATTATAGTGCCAAATGTAAATCAATACAAATATTTGGTTAAAATCTAACTATCTGACAAATTTACATCATCATTTAATATTAAACAATAATTGTCTTTGGTTGTTAAAAGATTATTTCTTAGACAGTCAAAACTCATTATTCAGTTCTGATAATGACCATCTTTAGAAATTGTATCTACCAAAAAAAAAAAAAAACAGAATACAAAGCATGTTTCTACTGTTTCCTATAGTGCAAAACAATATTGCTATACATTTAATTTATCTACAATGATTATATTTAAGGCGAACATTTTGATATATTGGTCTGAGCTGATGGATAGAGAAAAACTGCAGACTGTAGAGTATATGACAAAAACATTTAATTTATGTACAGACATGTGATTAGATATTTAAAACTTTAGGGAATCAGTGGACTGTAAAATTAATTTAATGCCAACAACAGTAAGAAATTCTGTTCCTAAACTCATTGATTTCTTAATTATTTTTATGTATCAGAATATACTGGGCAAAGATCTTTTATCCAACATATATAAAGTGGTCAAAAATACAACAAACCATTATAACAAAAGCTATTGGGATTATTTTGCACTCAAACAATAACTATCCAAGTGAAGATGATTAAAAAAATCAATGTTATTTTCTTCAGTATTTCCTTATTAAAATTATGATTATTCTTTTGGAAATTCATGCATAGAACTTTCATAACACAACATAGAGTTGAATTAATATATAAAAAAGTAGGATGCTGGAGATGTAAATTAAATGTTAAAGCTGAATAGCAGCATATGTTTTTTTGATTGTAATGTTCTTAAATGATTCTGGGATAATATAAATTTTATTTTACAGGCTTTATTCAATGATAAATTTACTTTGAACAAATCATTAATTTTATTTTATATGCCAACGCCTATTTGTGTCAAAAGAATAAACTACTCACTTATATGGAGTATTTTAACAATAGCAAGAAAAGTTATTGCCAAGAATTGGAAAAATGAATCTACTACAACCTTAAAAGAATTCACAAACACTGAAACCGATGTTTGTCATTTAGAACTTCTTACAATCAAGACACGAACAACTGGAATCACCACTTCTTATAACACTTGGATGAAATTTTAAGAATTACTAAATAAACAGTTGTTAATACTAAAATAATAAATGAGAATTCTTAGAAGTTTTGCTGTATAGTAGACCCTTCTGCAAATAGTCATTTTTGCTATATTTTGATATTCGTTTTTCAATAGATTGTTTATTTACCTAATTTATATATATATATATATATATATATATATATATATATATATATATATATATATATCTTAAATGCTAAATTTGTCATCTGATTGTTAAAACTTTAATACACATATTTGAATTAAAAAAGAAATATCTCAGACTGCCCTGTCCACTCCTACCACAATCTCTGTTGGACTGTGTGTCTAAGCAAAATGTCTCAATGTGTCCAGATATATCAGAAATATACATAAAGATGTCTAGAATGGCAATGAGTGCCATATATATATATATATATATATATATATATATATATATATATATATATATGTATGTATATATATATATATATATATATATATATATATATATATATATATATAAATATATATATATATATATATATATATATATATATATATATATATATATATATATATATATATTATACCTGGAAGTTGTTACTGGGACAACTTGGTCTGTTATCCACTTCAGCACCAACATCAAAGAGTATGTGTGAACCCACATCTGAGCTGTCAGTGGACAAGAGCTCCTCAGTTCTGGTGAGAGCTAGCTAAGTAACAGAACCCCCCCCCCCATTAGTTATCTGTTCACGTGCAACTACAGCTGGCCTCCTGCATGACACTGTAATCCTGTCAGTGGCATGGTGCCACACCTGATTATAATTTCTGGCACCTTTGCCTGCTGCATTTATGTTAGTTACCACCTGATGCCATATGCTCTTTCTGGCAGACATATCATCTCTGCATCTGTCAAACAGGAAGGTTCCATTGCAGAGTAACGCTTTAGTGGTAACCTCATTGTCTGCATCACTAAATGGTGGCTTTTGTGGAACAAATGGTCTGGGTGCCATAATTCTGCATGACATGAAACAGAAAAAAGATAAAACACATTTGTAGTACATAGACATTATTTTCCTCATATAAAATCTGTGCACCCACCATCAACACAAAACAATTGAAAATACAATGCTTATTTAAGACTTAAGACTACACACATGTTACGGGACTCACCCCCCCCCAAAAAAAAAAATGTAACACATTAGCTTTACATCTTTACACTTACCATTCTTATAATTAAGATGGGAATTGTGTAACTAACTACTGGATTGCAGCAGTATCAATAAATATGCAAGAATTCAAATTAGAAATGCCAGTCAGTTATCATTGGCCTCTTTACTGCTGGGATATCTGAGATAGAAAAAAAAAAAAAAAAAAAAAGCACAGTCGCATCCAACCTTTTATTAAAACAATAACCAGCAAAGGTTTTGAGTTTCCGCTTCCTCAGTGCTTATGAACTAAAAACATTTCATTTCATTTAAATATAAATAGTAAAAGTCATATGATACAGCCAATCAATAAGACAGCATAATTAATCAACTTCAATTAATATCAATTAATATTTCTCTAAAAAAAAAAAAATATATATATATATATATATATATATATATATATATATATATATATATATATATATATAAATAACAATTCTATATATGCACACACACACAGCACATCAAAATGCATTCAAATAAACATTTAAGTGAAAAATGTCATCAACATTAGTGCATTTTATGTTGTCTCTATATTAAAATAGGTTTTAAACTGACCTGATTATTGATGCTCCGATCTATATCTGCCTGCACTCTAACTATCCAAGAATACTCAGCATTTTCAAGGAAGTTGTTAATATCACCCCCTCCTTTTTATATATTGTTTTAATAACTCTACATTTGAACTTATGGTCAGTATTTTATGCTATATGCTTAGCTAAGGCATTTGTGTGCACAAAAGTAATATTCTTTTGTTAAACTTTATGGATATTCCTTCTTCTGATAATGAGTCGAATGATGTTCAAGATATAGCTTAACTGACTAAACTAATTGCTTAACTGGAAAAGAAATTGCAAGCAAACAAACCCTTACAGTGGTAGTGATTAAGTTCCTCTGTCTATTTAGAGTTGAATGTTGCATCATGGGGTTTGTGTGTGCTTAAAATGCCTAGTTATGGAAGCACATACCCCAAACTCTTAAAGAACTGGCAACAATTGAATTTGAAAATAGGCACAGACTACATGAGACTGATGAACGATTATGTTGTAAGCCTGGGAGGTGAACTAATGAATGAAATCAATATGTTGGAAGATAAAATAACATCAGACAAGGTATTTAATATTGTTTCATTGGGCTAACAATAAATGATGGAGAGATTGTCCAGCTTTGATAAGAATCTGGAGATGGTAAATAAAAGTAAATTAATCAGAGATGTCAATGACTACAAATTGGGCAAAATATTTGCTTGGCCCAAAGAAAAGAATATGCAGGTGAGTCATATAAATGGGAAATTGGATCATCTTGATACTTTTCAAAGTGTGAACTCATCCCAGCCTGTAGCTATGGCAACAAACACTGATGGGAACCATGGGCGGGTTCAAAGTGAGTCATTGATTACCAGTGCTTCTGAGGGGGAAAGAAAAAATCAGAATCTAACAGGAAGTGATAAGGCTGAAATGGAGATGACTGAATGTGCTGGCATGAAAGCATCGAATGATGGACAAATAAGCCATACTCCTCTAGCCGGCTCTTCTTCTTTTTTAAAACAATTCAAGCCAGTTGTAATAAAACTGCCAGCAAAAATAAACCAGGAAACCCAAATTGACTTCGAGACGCAGGTCAATGCAATGACCGGATGGACTCAAGAGGAAAAACTGAAAGGCCAGCCACCAGAAACAAAATGGTACATCAGAAATGACTGAAAAATCAAATGTAGTGAACTTATCTGGCTACAATTTGTCTACAATGAACATTATGGCTTTAAATAAGGGTTTACAGTTTATACCAAGCCATAGAGGTAATGTAGCTGATGCCATCACTGATTTAAAACTGTTCATAATCTTAGTTTAAAACAGTTTTTTTAAGAATTCAGAAATGCATAGTAGTAATATTTGTAAAAGGAGTAGTACCTTCATCCCATATAATTGTCCGATTTTATCGGCTTTCGAAGAGCTTTGTGAGACTGAGCTTAGAAGTATTTTTGAACAAACAAATGAGCATAACTTTCACAATTTAAGCATGGAGGAGTGTGATGCCCTGTTCGCTTTAGAGAACTACTCTGAAATAATAATTAAACAAGCATATTTTGTTTGATAAAGATCATTACATAGGCCTAATAGAAGAGTTTTTAAGGGATGAGGACATTTTTAGATAAATGGAGTACAGTGACATAATTAAAATGTTTCCAATGTTAATATGATGATATACGAATTACAACTACATAATGACATTACTCTAGAAGGATTTACCTTCTTCACTGTGTCTTGTCCAGTAGTGCCTGCCATATATGGTTTGCCTAAAATACATAAATCACTTACAACCCCCCCCCCCTCCGAGACCCATTGTATCAGGAAGGGGCTGGGTAACTGAACCTTTGTCTATGTATGTGCAAGACCTATTGAGTAAATATATAATTAAATGTGATAGTGTAGATAAAGACTCATGTGATTTTTTTGAAAGTGTTATTTGCTTGGAAAAATAAAAATAGAAATAAGTATGAACACTTTTCTATGGCAACACTTGACATAAACTCACTGTTTACTGTTATTCAAATGATTTTGGGATAGAATGTATTCGTTATTTTTTAGCTGATAATACTGATTCAACAGCACAGAAAATAGCCACTGTATATGACTTGATTGATGTCATCTTGACTAATAATGTTTTACTTTTCAACAGGAAAATGTATCTACAACTTGCTGGGTTGGCCATGGGCACCCCAATGGCCAATGTGTATGCAAACCTGGTCCTACACCAATGGGAAAGTAAATATATTTATATAAAAGCTGTTTTTTTTTAAATCCCAGTGTATTGTTTTATAAGAGGTTTGTAGATGACTGTTTCCTTTTGTGGAAGGGAGCAATAGAAGAGCTCCAGAAATTTGTACTATTTTTTGAAGGAACCACTGATTTCCTAGGCTTCAAATCATGTACTTCTGATACTAGTATAGCATTTTTAGATACTGATATATCATTAAAAATGAGGAATTAAATACCAGTGTACACAGAAAATTGGTACCTCCAAATAGATATGCGCATAGACGTAGTATGCATGCTCCTCACACATTTAAAGCATAGTTAAGAGTCAGCTATGTCATGTGAGTAGGTTAAACACAAAGGAACATATATGCAATGAACAGACGAAGCATATGGAACAAGAGTTTATTGAGAGGAGGTATGATAGAGACATTATTTACTCTATTATTAGAGATGTAAAGGAATGAAGACCTGGTGCTATGGCACCCTACTGCAGTGAAGCTACCCCTACAACAAATAATCATAAAACTGAGGAGCATAAAATTAGGTATGTTACATCATACAAAACCAAAACTAATTAAATTGAGCAAGTAGTGCAAAACAAAAATTGGAACATTTTGTTATCTATGCCGGAACTAAAACAGATTGTTACTGAAAAAAACATGTTTTGCATACAAAAATAAAAAAAAAATGAGAATTTGTGAATGGAAGTAATGTTAGTACAATGACCAACAAGAAGGGCACATACCCATGTTGTAACTGTAGTTGCTGTGATGATGTGATTACAGATGTTAAATTCACTCACCCAAACACTAAGAAGGTATTTGAATTTAGCTGCTATGCAAATTGTAACACTATGTTTATAGTTTATTTGGTTACATGTAACAAATATTCTTCATTGTATGTAGGCAAAAGTACTAGGAAGCTAAAGAATCATATAATAGAACACAAATCCGAGATTAGGAGAAATATACACATGAATGCCTTAGCTAAGCATATAGCAGAAAATACTGACCATAAGTTCATATTTAGAGTTATTAAAACACTATATAAAAATAGGAGGGGGGGGTGATATTAACAACGTCCTTGAAAATGCTGAGTATTCTTGGATAGTTAGAGTGCAGGCAGATATATATCCGGGCATCAATAATCAGTTCAGTTTAAAACCTATTTTAATAAAGAGACAACATAACCTTCACTAATATTGATGACAGTTTTCATTTAAATGTTTATTTGAATGCATTTTGATATTTTGTGTGTGTGTGTGTGTGTGTGTGTGTGTGTGTGTGTGTGTGTGTGTGTGTGTGTGTGTGTGTATATAGAATTATTATATATTTTTTAGAGAATATTATTAATTGATATTAATTGAAGTTGATTAGTTATGCTGTCTTACTGGTTGACTGTATCATATGACTTTTACTATTTTGTATTTAAATGAAATGAAATGTTTTTAGTTCATAAGCACTTAGGAAGGGGAAACCCGAAAGCTTTGCTGATTATTGTTTTAATAAAAGGTTGGACTTTTTTTCTTTTCTATTTGTGTTGGATTTTATAGTAGCACAGTTCACAGCAGTGGCATTCTTTGTTTTTGCTGGGACATCTGAGATGCCTATCAACTCTGTTAGCTACACATGTACAACCCCTTAAAAATGTTAATAAACACAGTAGACTTGTCTGCAACAACTTGTGAAAATCCAAGAGCAAATGGTAACAGAACACTGTGATCTAACCGTATCATTCATTAAAAAAAATCTGAAAGCAGCACAAGAACTCATATACCTGGACTATGCCAACAGTGAATGAAAAAATGCATATCAATAAAATATGCTACTATTGCATATTGAAATACATTCCAATTATGAAATTGTAAATTGTATATGTAGAGGACAAACATACATAGATTCATAGATTAGTACTAGGCTAACTGCCCCTGCGAGCCATTTTAAGCCTAGCCATTTATCCCCTGTGAGACTCAAACCCTGTACCTTGTGTTTGTAAGGCAAACACCTTAACCATTAGACCACCCTCCCAACCCTTAGGAAAAGTTTTGTAATTTGTAGAAAGATCTCCTCCAAGTAAATACCACTAACAGTCTCCCCTCCAAGTTCCTTAGCAACACAATTACCTTTAAATAGTGTTGATTCAGTCCTCTGAGCACTGTGAAGATGCAGACGTGATGTTAAACCTTTAGTATTACTGAATATCAAAAAATCCCTTGGTGTAGGGGAGATAAACATTTTCTAATGAGCTACATAATTGCATGGATAAACCCTAGGACTCCAGGAAGGAGCAATGACAATTGTTAACTGCTAATGGTGTGCACATGTTAATGATTACTCTGACTACAGCACAAACAATACCCAAGAGACTTTTCTCTCTACAATGGTTTTGGCATGGAAAATAGACATAAGAGAAAGCATTGAAGCACATTGAGATAGGTATGAGAATAACCCTAATAAAACTGATATTCTTTTAACAATAGCACACTTTCCATTCTCTGATTAAAAATATTCTTTAATGCTTAACAGCTATATTGCACATTGTAACAAAGATGCAAAGAAATGCACATGACATTACATTTCTTAGGTTAATAGTTGTGTACTAGGCTAAAGGCCCTGGAACTTTTATAAGCCTAGCCCATAGGATTACCCTGGTATTGTGCCACCCGACCTTAGTTCCCAGTGCCTCTGTTGAGTAGAGCCACTGAAGTGATCCCCGAGTTGAATTTTCTATTTCCTATCCACTCATCAATATTTCTCTTGAAGAGGGCCAGTAAGGTGCTCTGTTTGACATGTATGTGAAGTTTATTCCATAGCATGGGCAGTCTCTTCCTGCCCCTCCAGGATGTTCTGTTGATTGTGGTAATGAGGTAGAGGTCTCTAGAGCATGTGGAGTGGAGGGATTGGGATATCTTTAGATGTAGCATTTCTAACAGAGATGGGTCAGACATGGCTTTGTAACTTCTGTTAGTTAAACTGACAGAAGAGGAAGATGTTCTAAAGCTAAAAAGAAGAAAGAGCTACAGTGTTGCCAGCCATCCCTTAATGTGGTGTGGGCTATTATTAGCGTAAATATGTTGCCAGTATAACATTCATCCGGACAAGTTCAAGCAAATGAGAAAGTATTTTTTTATACTTTTTCTGTTGGACCTGCTAATCCAGATCTGTATTGAATGTACAATTTCTGATTCTTCTTCTTAGCCTATGCTGGTGTCAAAGAGGGATAAGAAGCACAACTCACAACTAAGTGTGGTTTACTACATTAAATTGAAGGTTCAAATCCAGATAGTGTGCTTTTGGGAAAGTTAATGGATATTTCCTGAGTATATGATCAGGTTTTAAGTCATAGTATTGACATCTCCCAATCCTGTATTTCCATTATTACTGCAGGCTGACAGCTTGTATTTAAATATTTTGTGTGTGTGTGTGTGTGTGTGTGTGTGTGTGTGTGTGTGTGTGTGTGTGTGTGTGTGTGTGTGTGTGTGTGTGTTCATCCTTTGCATACATTTTGGCCAAACACACTTTGGACCAGCAGCGTTACAGGGCAGTGACCAAAAAGACTCCACTGCCTAAGGTACAAACTGAGAAATGTAGTTTGGAATACCATCATAAGTGCATTTTAGAGTGGCAGAAGTACATTTTGATAAGCACTCTGAACAGCAGTAAGTGAATAAATTCTACATCTCACCCAAGTATTCTTGCAGTACAAGGTGTAAATGCAATGAGTTAAAAAAACCAGAACAGATGATGGAGGGTTTGAATCCAGCGTGCAGATATATATTTTAAACTGAATATAAAACTATAGAAGAAAAATAATACTTTGTACATGAAATACTTCTTCATGGCATACTTTGTGTCCTGACTTATTGTATGTAGTCTGCCAAGCATTTTTAATGGTGTAACTATTGATGAATGGAAATAAAAGTCACATCTGTCCTTGGGTTTTGTTGCTTTGAGTATGTTTTTTTTTCTTTTTTTTCTTTGCAATTTGTTCACTGCTTGTCATATCTATGATGGGCACAATACTTTAGTTAAAAATCATTTTGATTTCTCTCATAGCCCAACTCAATGCTTAGGACAGTGTGTATTGTGAATTATGTATGTATCATTCCCAATCTGTATTACTCAGCTCATGAAAAGTCTATGCATTTCAATATATTACAAACAGTAATACTGCCTCTTACATGGGAATGCACTTCCCAGGACTTCCTAAAGTCAAACACATACAGGCCTATCTGAAGTATATATACATTCATACTGAATGCAGTGTATCTGTAATGACCATGGTTGAAAAGGAATTGTCCTGTAGCACTGAGAAATAATAACCTTGGTTCAAATTTATGCATTCTTATTTCCATAACTTTGATTCCCACCTTTTACAACTAACTTTTTATCATGTGCAAGTCCCAATAAATCATGTCACAAATCATCCAATTTAACCTTCCAAAGACCAAGGCTTACAAGCCAAGCTATTAAGTATTTCACTGCTGTCACTTAAAAAAGTGTGAGTAGTTTGAGCAGGACATGTGGCATATCTCATTGCCATGTTTCACAACTTCATTTCTGTTTGATGAGATCCATGCCTCTTTGTCTGGCAATGGATATCTCTGCTTTCCATCATGGAAATGAAGTTGGCATGGGTGTGCATCTTTGTACACTGAATATTGAATCTGCTGGAATTTAGTGCCAATTCAAACATAGACTTGCTTAACTTCTGCAGACATAACTGGTGAGGGAGATGATGGTGCTAAATTTAGAGCACAGAGGTGGGGTTTTGAGGAGTCCAGGATTGTTGTGGCACCCCCTCATGAAACAATATAGCAGTAGGCTTCTGCCAGAGACTATACTGGGCCTCAGTATAAGACTGGGGCTTGGAACAGCTTAGCCAAGGCTGTCTCCAATGCAACTGGCATCCCACAAAATTGGGAGCAATGCCATCGCCACTCTAGTAACCTGACATGGTCAAGAAGCCCCTCCTTAGCCAAAAGAAGGATGACTTTAGAACTGCTGACAAGCCTCAATCGTATAAGTATACTGACCTATTAGCATTCAATTATACAGAATGCAGTAGGTAGCCAAGACTGGTATTCACTATACTTTCATGTCACTTCTTCTCTTTTTCTCTATTGTACAGCTGCTGAAGACATTGCAGCAAACAGGGAGGCACAAAAAGAGAGGTTAAATTACCTCAGAGAAGCACGGGGAACATATCCATCAGAACTTACTGTAATCCTAATAACTATTGTATCTATATACAATATGGCAATAGTCAAATAAATAGTTGTATTTATGATATCATATCACTGAACGGATTAATGGTACAACAGAGTAACACCTTCCAATCATACCTGGATGTTGGAAACATGTACAGACTGGATAATCAAGCTGTGTATGTATTGAAATAATAAAGTCATATGAGATGACATGTATCTAATTCTCTCTCTCTCTCTCCCTTGTCTCACCCCACCCCTTCTCTCTCTCTCTCTTCTTTTTATATTTTTTTATGTTTATGTTTTTAAGTTTTTCCTATGGCTTAAAATTGTTCTACTGTCATACATTTCTGCTTTAAAAAATGACATTCAGCTCAGGGAGGTAGACTTACCAGTGTGGATTGGCCCATAATCCCCCCACCATTTGCAGCACTGACATTCAGCACTTCAGGGTCACAACTTGTCAGCACTGCCGTCACAACCCCTACCCTACCTTCTCCACCTGCCTCAGGTAGCTCCCCACTGGCTGCTGGTGCAATGGTAACCTCTGGGCCTAGTAGTAGTATTAGAGGTTGTGATTTTTTCACCTGGAAAGAGCTGACAGAGCTGGTAGAGGGTATTATGGAAAAGGGGCCTCGGTGTCTGAACTGGCTGTCTAGAAAAGGTGCTTTGTTATGTTGCAAAGGTGAAGACACTTCTAGCACTGACACAGGAAATTGAGAGAGAAGATAGTGATGACAGTTCCGAGGGTGAGGACTAGATTCTCAATATTCTCAGGCTTGATGTGGTTGCTCCTCCGATGTCCTCTACCTATCCCCAGTCATGGTGATGCCCAACCTTTTGTGTCCATCACTATCCTTGTCTGTCTTGTATGTCCTATATGTCTGTGCCTGCTTTCTCACCTACCTTATCTATCTGACTCTCACATTTCTAAGCCCCTTACCTCAAATTCCTCTCTCTTTGAAATAAAAAAATGGCCATCTGTCCCAAAAGAAAAAAAAAAGACCCATACATATCACTCCACATCACCTATGTGTCTTCTTAACACAACTGAATTGGTACAATTGGCTCTACAGTATTATTCTGTTGTTGTCACCTATCTTTGGTGTGGTGACAGCCAAAGTCAACAAATCATGTCTACTCTTCTACATTACATTGTGAAGAAGTGAATAGATATGGCTTTCTCCCACTACCTTCTGGGAAATTCCTCTATTCTTTCCCAATGTCCTCATCTCTGCTTGCACCCCATTTCCTGTCAACCCTATTTCACATGTTTAACCTGTTAAAAAAAATAGAATTACACAACACACATGGCTGGAAATGACCTATAAAAAAGCCTTCACTTTTTGTTCTGAGCATTTCTGTGGAGTTTGGCATCACACAACAATGATGAGTGATGATGAATGGCTGTTCCTGTTCAATGGCAAAACCTGGTATTATGTTGCCATTACCTGCAGTACTCTGGTTATCCTCATACGAAGATGCTTAAACATGCTGCACTATTGGAATACAGAGTAAAGGCCAAAAAAAAGCATACCATCTTTTTCATATACAACCTTGAAACATGGTTGAAATATAGTAGAAATAAACATTTATTTCAGTAGGCATTACTTACACAATTTGGCAATCAACATGTTTAGGATAGTCTTAAAGTCATGATCAGAATTACTTATAATAATCACTTACTTTTATACTTTCTAAAATCATTGGCATACAGGGATCGAGCCCTGCTTCTTCACTTAGCTTACTTCACTTGCATCTTGTGTCACAGAGAAAGATAGGTAACAATGTATTTTCTCCACTCAGTACCATCCGGAGTGTTGATGGCCTTGTATCACCACTATGCATGTTAGAAATACAGAAGTATGACCAAATAAAAGGGTTCACTTTTTTCCTCCAGCAGTGAACCCTGTTTGCTTGCTGCCTAATGTTGCGCAAATTGGAAAGGCAAGCAGAACAATTCTTTTTTTTATAAAGCTTTGGCAATAACATGTCAAAGGTAAAGTGAAACATGCAAAATGTATGTCTGCAAGACACTGATCAAGTACCGCTATGACAAATGTTGACATTATGATACATTAAACATCAACATAAAGCAGATCTGTTCACCATTTAATCACAGACTGACCATTTTCTAACGTCTTATTTGTGCAAAAGTTGGCAGAAAATAACCTGAACACAGCTACCTTACATTCCTCGCTCAACAACTCAAAGTAGAATATACATGTGCTAATACTTTGCCAATGTCCATACCAAACAGCTTCTTAGCATTTCATTTTAGGAAGATATTTTGAATAAATATAAATATTATTACTAGATGTTATTACTTTATTACATAGAAATGTCTTACTGCACTCAAGTGAACTGTGTGGTTGACTGAACACTGTACAGTTATGTCTGCACTGCAGCACTTACACTTACAAATGATATACAACCACATACAGCCTTGGCACACATACTTCATCATTACTTACCCTAATGATACACACCCACATAGAGCCTTGGAACACATACATCATCACTACTTAGCCCTAATGATATACAGCCACATACAGCCTTGGCAGACACACTTTGTCATTACTTAGCCCTAATGATATACAGAGCCTTGGCACTCATACTTCATTACTTATCCTAGTGCTATACAACCACATAGAGCCCTGGCACACATACTTCATCATTACTTAGCCCTAATGACACCCACCCACATAGAGCCTTGGCACACATACGTCATCATTGCTTAGCACTACTGATATACAACCACATAGAGCCTGGCACACATACTTCATCATTACTTAGCCCTAATGATATACAACCACATAGAGTCTTAGTACGC
The DNA here is from genome assembly GCF_019279795.1 of Protopterus annectens. Classification (NCBI taxonomy): domain Eukaryota; kingdom Metazoa; phylum Chordata; order Ceratodontiformes; family Protopteridae; genus Protopterus; species Protopterus annectens. The sequence continues at coordinate 314,090,604 of NC_056725.1, forward strand.
ATACTGCATAATTACTAAGCCCTAACGATATACAACCACATAGAGCCTGGCACACATACTTCATCATTACTTAGCCCTGATAATATACAACCACATAGAACCTCAGCAGATATACTTCATCATTATTTAATCCTAATAATATACAGCCACATAGAGCCTTGGCATGCATACTTCATCAATAGTGAGTCCTAATGATATACAACCACATAAAGCCATGGCACACATACTTCATCATTACTTACCCTAATGATATACAACCACATAGAGCCTTGGCATACATACTTCATTATTACTTAGCCCTAATGATATACAACCACATAGAGGTTTGGCACACATACTTCATCATTACTTACCCTAATGATATACAACTACATAATGTTATTCAACTACACAGAGCCATGGCAGACATAGTTTATCATTACTTACCCTAATGATATGCAACTACATAAAGCCTTGGCACACATACTTCTTCATTACTGAACCCTAATGATATTCAACCACATAGAGCCATGGCACACATACTTCATTACTTAGCTCTATGATATACAACCACATAGAGTCTTGGCACTTCATCATTACTTAGTCCTAATGATATACAGCCACATAGAGCCTTGGCATGCATACTTCATCATTACTTACCCTAATGATATACAACCACATAGACCCTTGGCACAAGTACTTCATCATTACTTAGTCCAAATGACAGACAACCACATAGAGCCTTGGCAGACATACTTCATCAGTACTTAGCCCTACTGCATTGGAACATTAAGTCTTGTTTTGTATTGACAGTCCACATTGCCCATGCATGAGCAGATACCATTGCTAATTATAATAGCATTCATTAATGTTTACATACCATCGTCCTAAGCTGATAAGCCACAAATGCTTCTTTGCACATCCTATGTTTTACATGTGTGTATCTCATCTACACAACATCATGTAAAACAGGTACATGTCAGTCTCAGTTCTGAAATATATGTTAATGACAGCATAGCTGACGTAAGTCAGCAGTAAGTATGGAAGTATTATTGATCATAACATTGCACTTATTCCTTCATATCAACAAATACGGCTTTACCTCAAAACTTCAACAGCACAGTATTTTCTCTGCCTCAAAATGAGAACCTAATCCTATGTTCAGTGCACTCTTACACTATACAAGTCCGATTTCTTTGGTGGTGTTTGGGATTGTGTAACTATATAGGGTTTTAATCTCACAATAGTTAAAGTGTGTGTGTGTGTGTGTGTGTGTGTGTGTGTGTGTGTGTGTGTGTGTGTGTGTGTGTGTGTGTGTGTGTGTGTGAATGTTAATGGAAACAGAAGTGCCTTACACATGTTTGTATTGACACAGAATCCTACATGGCTGCAGAAATCAGTTTTGCACACACACACACACACACACACACACACACACACACACACACACACACACACACACACACACATCTCCTTTGTACAATAAAGCTGATGTCATCCTTTCAAAGGTGAAGTCTGGCTCACCTGAAGTCAGACTTTGTCTGTGGTGTGTGCCTATAATATACTTGCATGTGGATTGTGCAAGTAGATACATAGGGAATTTGAGTACAGTAGTGAGAACCTCATGACAGTGTGTGAATGTAAATGGATGCAGGAGTGCTTACACATTTGTATTTACAACATGTAGAATCCTACCTCACTGTAGAACTCAGTTTTGTACTCACATCTCCTTTGCATAACACAGCTGATTTCATCTCCTCAAAGATGCAGTCTGGCCCACATGAACTCAGACATCTTCTGTGGTGTGTGCCGCACTGATTGTGTCAGTAGATAAGTAAGGAACCCGATTACAAGAATGACTGTCTTTTGTGAGTGTATGTTTTTTCCTCTTACTGTGCCGAACAGGCTGCAGACACATATATAAAGTATATCTATACAGTATGCACGTTCTATGTAACCACTTTTCAATGGAAACCTTGATGTAATACACAATGTTGATGTCATCCATTGAAATGTGCAGTGTCACATCTATAAAATAAATTTCAAAATTGTGCTTGTGTTTCAGCAAACCTTCTGTAACTTGTGATATTAAGAATGTAGTTCATATTCTGACATCGCTGCTTACACTAAGTGTACATGTTATTAAAAGTATTGTCACCCATGTGTTTTTTTCTCTTGCAAGAGTTAATTTTAATTTTCATTCTGAATTGCTGTATTGAAGACTGATGCTGTCACTTGATTCGATTGTCCTTCCATACTAGTTGTAGTAGGATACCTCCTCAGCGCCAAGGACATGACATGATGTAATGTATTTTATTGCCTAAATACGGTAAGTGTTCCAATATGGGATTATATCCACATTGTACATAATTATTGTTCTACCATCACACTGGCAACAGTAAGAAGCCACAGGTGTGTTTGGGTATACCTAGCATCAGGCAATGTTAGCTGACACACAGCAAGACTATTTCAAGGTAATTACAGGGAGACATATTCTTTGATTCATTAACATGACTTTATGCTTTCACATACCCAAGCATATCATAACTGGCAAAGCACTTATACTGTGTTACGTTCATTGATCCCACTATTTTGTTGATTTTCTCAACACTTATTTGACTCTTCAAAATCAGCATTGATTGACTATAACAATTGTGTCCTTAATTGTTATGCAGGAAAGACATTCCCTCCCCAGTTCTAATGCATCCGTATAGAGTGGCAGAGGACACCCCCATCCATTTTATCAGATAAAAATTATTTGTAAATAAAGTAAATCTGATATAATGACTTCAGTCCTATATCAGGGGTCCTTGGTCAAGGAAGGTTTCTCTGTACTTTTGTACCATTAACTGGGAAAACTACTCGTGTACCAACTCCTTAGCTCAATGCTTTCTCGAATTCATAAACTCCAATGCCCTGGATCAACTTATCCACACCCCCACCAGGGAAACAATATCCTAGACCTAGTCATTAGCAACATGAGTGACAGGTGTTCCACACCTGAAGTCAACTCCTCGTTGGTCCAATCCAACCATAAGCTAATCACCCTTGATATCCACATCCTGCCCCCACCCTCCATTAAGGAAACCATGGTAAAAATGTCTCCAAAGCCAACTTCATGCTTCTTAAGACAGAAGTGGTGAACTTCATGACACCAATGCAGATGGACAATACAGTTACAACTGTTGAATCTTACATGAGTGCATGGATCTTGCTATCTCAAACAGAACCAAGACGCTATCCTCCAAAAAAAGGAAGCCAATCTGGTGGTCCTCTGCCATAAACAAACTGTACAACAGAAGGAAGAAACTGTTGCAAAAGAGAGTAAAATTCCATGAGTGGAGGAGCTTCCTGGTCAGCCTCAGTAAGAAGCTGAGATCCCTTATATGATCCTCCAAAGCTAGCTACAAAAACAAAATTGCCACTAATTCTAAGGACAACCACAAAGCATTCTATAGCTATTTCAAGAATCTCAATGGCAAAACCCAGTTCTGCTATGAGTTACAGCACAAAGGCATGAGTATTACAGAACCAACTAATATTGCCAACATCCTGGCAGATAGGTTCAGTGCTAACTTTACCCTCCCTCACTCCCTAAAGGGCCCATATCTATACAGGAAGAATGCAGAGTCCCTGTAATCACAACTACACAGGTAAAAGCTGCACTTGCTAAAGCCAAAAACATGGATTCCGGCGTGTAGCTCTCAAGACATTTCCCTGCGAGCGACATCGCCAAAATCAAACGGCTGCATCAGCACTTTTCCATAGTGCAAAGTGGCTGAAAAGCATAGCCGCTGCAACTATAATCTATGGACGGGCAGCTACAGCTGTACGGGATGTGTAACGCATTCCTTCTTCTCATGCAAGGAATGCATGTATTTAATTATTTATTTATTTTGTTGTCAGTTTGACAACATAGCTTATAGTTGCAGTGGCTATGCTTTTCAGCCACTTTGCACTACGGCAAAGTGCTGATGCAGCCGTTTGGTTTCGGCGATGTAGCTCGCAGGGAAGTGTCTTGCGAGCTACACGCCGGAATCCTACAAACACAGCATCCATGGGACCGGACAACATCCCAGACTGAGTTTTACACGAACTTCAGAATGAACTGGCTCCCCACGTGAGCACCATGTTCAATAATAGCCTCATATCAGGCTTTGTGCCCATGGAATGGTGCACAGCAACAGTTATCCCACTCCACAAAGGGGGAGCCACCACTGATCCCGGAAACTATTGACCTATTAGCCTGATGAGCCTGGTCTGCAAGGCCATGGAACATATCATCATGGAACTCATAAACAAAGACATTGGTAATCTCAAAACTCTGGATCCCACCCAGTTTGGGTTTGTGAAAGGCAGCTCATACCTTCTGTACCTGATTGACTTCTTTGAGGCAGTCACCAAAGCCGTTGATGAGGGTAAGGTAGTTCACACAACCTATCTTGACCTTGCCAAGGCTTTCGATACCATCCCCCATTCTGGAATTATAGTTAAACTCACTAAACTAGGTATAAATTCCTATGTCACAAGATGGGTTGCCAACTGGCCCACTGACAGAACCCACATTGTAAACGTTGCAGACTCCAAATCTGACCTCAAAGCAGTGACAAGTGGAGTACCACAGGGTTCCATCCTGGGACCTCTCCTGTTTTTTATCTAATTCTCTGAAGTATAGGCTAACACAGAAGGCCTCTGACTAATGAAGTTCACAGATGACTGCAAACTAGGAGCCATAGTCAAGTCCCCAAATGATGTGGACATCCTACAGAAGGGCCTTGCTGAGACAGATGCCTGGTGTCAGAGCCATGGCCTCAAGCTCAATGGCAAAAAGTGCAGTGTCATCCCCTTTGGCAAAAATTCTGTACCCATGAACTACAAAATAGGCAGCAATTTACTTAACACCGAATGTGTGATAAGAGACCTTGGGACCCAGGTGGACAATAGTCTCTCCTTTGATAGTCACATCGCCACAGTAGTCAGGAAGTCCTTCTATGTGGCACACCTCATCATAAAATGGTTCTCATCCAGGAAAAAAGAGGTCATTGTTCCCCTCTACTCAACACTCATTAGATCCATTATAGAGTACAGAGCCCATTTTGGAATGTACCTCCTAAGACATCTGCAGCAGCTGGAAAGACCACAGAAGTACCCCACAAAGAGGATTACTGGCCTCAAACAAATGCCCTACACTGACCGCCTCAAAAAACTGCAGCTTTACTCCGTAGCATATCGCCTACTCTGAGGTGATCTCTGCCTAACATATAAAGCTATGTCAAACCCAGAGCTGTTGGATATGCTACACCTAAAGAAATCCCAATTCCTCTGAGCTGCACGCTCTAGGGACCTAAACCTTGTCACCACAATAAACAGGGCATGCTGGAGGGATAGATTCCTGTCCCAGAGACTTCCCATACTCTGGAACAGGCTCTGCATATATGTCAAGCAAAGTTCTTCATTAGCACTCTTCAAGAAAAATCTTGATGAGTGGATGGAAAATAGGAAATATACCCCGGGGATCACTTCTGTGTCTCTGCTCGATAGTGGCAAAGGAAATTAACTTTCTTGGGTGGCGTAACCCAGGGAAACTTGTTGGCTAGGCTTACATAGGCCCTATGAACTTATGAACCTATGGACATACATGGAGTTCAAAACCTGGGATGACACTTCTACTATTCTGCATGTGATTCATTCCCATATCTTTAGTCGGAGGAGATTTACAGCTTGATGTTCAGTTCTAGTGTAGGGAATCATTTCGTGTGAATGCACTAATGTCACACAATAACAATTACATTGTATCACTATTATCGCTTGATATGTTGCACAAACACAAATGAATGTATGTTTGGTTTTCATGGCAGTATTTAATTTTCTATGCCAGTGTCATGGTGAGAGTGCTCCTGTGGCACATGCTTTGAGTAGTGTGTTGCACATGAATGTGCTCCAGTTCTTGCGTGGCATGTGTATAAAAGTACAGAGAAACCTTCCTTGACCAAGGACCCTTGATATAGGACTGATCACAAGTATGTGCATATGAGCATAGTCAGTTATGTCACATGTTGATATGGCATTCATTATCAGGGAACCTTTCTTAGGTTCATAGGTTCATAGGGTCATACTAGGCTATCTGCCCTAGGGCATTTATAAGCCTAGCCAGAGTGTGTTTGGCTTTCGCCACCCCTTGGAATGAGTTTACTTTGCCCTTTTTAAGGTTAGTTTACTGTGCCTCTGTCTAGCAGTGACACAGACGTGACCCCCGGGGTAAACCTATGATCTCCCATCCACTCATCAAGATTCTTCTTGAAGAGAGTCAGTGAGGGGCTCTGCCTAACATGGACTGGGATTCTATTCCAGAGTGGGGGGAGCCTCTGGATTATGAATCTGTCCCTCCAGCATGTCCTATTTATTTCTGTGCTGAGGTTCAATTCTCTCAAACGCGTAGCTCTAAGGGATTTGGATTTTCTGAGATGGAGCATGTCCATTAATTCCGGGTTGGACATGGCTTTGTACGTCAGGCATAGAGCGCCTCTGAGTAGGCGGTATGCAACTGAGTAGAGCTCGAGTTTCTTTAGCCGAGCAGCATATGGTATCTGTTTGAGTCCCTTGATCCTCTTTGTGAGGTACTTTTGGGGTCTTTCTAGTTGCTGCAGATGTCGGGTAAGGTACATCCCAAATGGGGCATTGTACTCAATTATGGGCTTGATGAGGGAAAAGTAAAGGGGCACAATGACCTCCCTTGATCTAGATGTGAATCCTTTCATGATAAGGTGGGCTATATAGAAGGTCTTTCTAACCACTTTGGCAATGTGATTGTCAAAGGAGAGGTTACTATCAACTTGGGTCCCAAGATCCTTAATTACTTCTTGCGTACTTAATGGATTACCACCTATGTGGTAATTTGTGGGCACTTTGTTTTTCCCAAAGGGTATGACTATACACTTTTTGGCGTTTAGTTTAAGGCCATGGCTCTGGCACCAGTTATCCGTTTCTATGAGACCCTTTTGGAGGATGCTTGTGTCAGCTGGAGAGTCAGTTATGGCGCCCAGTTTGCAATCATCCACGAACATGGTCAGCCACAGTCCTCCTGTGTTAGCCTGTACCTCAGAAAAATATATAGCGAATAAGAGAGGTCCCAGGACTGAGCACTGTGGGATGCCACTTGTGATTGGTTTAGAGTCTGACATGGCTCCAGCAATTCTGACCATGTGGGTTCTATCCTTGAGCCAGTTTGCGACCCATCTTATGACATAGGAGTTTATATTCAAGCTGGAGAGCTTGTCTATGATGCCTGAGTGGGGTATTGTGTCGAAGGCTTTTGCGAGGTCCAGGTAGGCTGTGTGAACTACCTTACCCTCATCAATGGCCTTGGTGACTATTTCAAAGAAGTCAACCAGGTTCAAGAGGCAGGATCTGCCCTTAACAAAGCCAAATAGGGTAGGATCCAGTGTCTGTAGGTCCCAATGTCTTTGTTTATGAGTTCCATAATGATCCTCTTCATAGCTTTGCAGACCACGCTAGACAGGCTTATGGGGCGGTAGTTTCCAGGGTCTATCAAAGCACCTCCTTTGTGGAGTGGGACCACTGTTGCTGTATGCCATTCTTTGGGTACATAATTACATACCCTGTAGTAAGGCTGAGATTGAACAGCAGCCTTATGTGTGGGTTCAGCTCTTCTTGGAGTTCATGTAGCACGCAGCCCGGAACACCGTCTGGTCCCATTGATGCTGTGTTTTTTGCTTTGGAGAGGGCAGCTCTCACCTGGGCATCTGAGATGTCTGGGAGGCAACACTCTGCTGGGATTGATATTTGTCCCTTTGGGGGGGAGGGGAGCGAGAAGTTTGCACTGAACCTGTCTGCCAGGAGGTTGGCAATGTTTGTGGATTCAGTGTATTTTTGGTCATTTTGGACTAACGCTAAGCATATCTGGGAGTTGCCACCCAGGTATCCAACATAACTAAAGAAAGCCTTATGATTATCTTTAGTGTCTTGTGCAATTTTTCTCTCAAAGCTGGCCTTAGATGATTTTATGAGTGATTGTAGTTTTTTGCTAGTACTGATCAGAGATGCCTTCCCTTTTAGGGATTTTGCTCTATCATGTAGTAGCTTCCTCCTTCTGTTGTATGGCTTATTTATGGCTGGGGTCCACCAGACAGGATGCCTGCCTTTGGGGTAAAAGGTCTTGGTTTTATTTGGGATTGCATGATCCATGCATTCCTGAAGGTGTCCATAGAATGCGTTTATAAAGGATTCAGCAGATCGGGCTGTAGATTCCACTGGCCCGGGGGCCTTGAAGGATTCCACTTCGATTTTAAGAAGAATGAAGTAGGCTTTTGAGAAGTTCTTCACTGTGGTCTTCTGTGCTGGGGGCGGGATGTGGATTTCCAGTGAGATTAATTTATGGTCTGATCTTACCAATGAGGAGTATACTTCTGGTATGGAACATTGTGCCACCATGTTTGTGATGATCAGGTCTGGTATGTTTTCCCCTCTTGTGGGAGTGGTGACTAGTTGTTCCATAGCATTTGAGTTTATGAATTCTAGGAACCTTTGGGCTAGGGTGTTGGGGCTTGAGTAATGCTCCCAGTCTATGTTTGGGTAGTTGAAGTCCCCCAATATGATGGTGTTTGGAGAGACCTTCATATCCTCCAGTGTCTTCAGGAAGGCTGAGTGGGGTTCCTGAGTTTGAGAGAGTGATCTGTAGCATGCTACAAACTGGAAGGCAGTTTTGCCCACTGCAAGTTGCACATGGATGGTCTCCGATGCTTCTTGCAATGCCACTAACCTGGAGGTGTGGGTATCCTTGATGAAAATGGATACTCCCCCTCCTTTTGTGGTTCGGTCCAAGTTTTGGGTCCGAAAAGCATGATATGAGGTATAACCTGGTAGTGCTGTGGTGCTCTCGGGAGCCTTGAACCAGGTTTCTGTCACTGCACAGACATCGATGTTCTCCATACTGAGGAGGGCTTCGAAGGCATGCATCTTGAGGTTTAGACTTCTGGCGTTGAGCAGCATTACCCTTAGTTTCTTTCTACTTGTGTTGTCTAAGGAGGTTCTTAATTCATACATTCATTTCAGTATTGTGTGTCAATATCCATTGCTATCTCCTGTGGCAGATACAGACATACACAGCCCTGTAGAATAAATTGCATCACAGAGTGATGTCTGCAACTGTTTCTGTCTGCATAATAATTGTGCCAAGCACAAGTACCTTAAACAAGGGTATTGTGTATGGTATCGTCTGCCTCCATATTTTTTAGTGCACGCACACCTAATTATGGGATCCATATCCATTAGAATATGAAAGTGCATAACTTCCTTCAAGTTGATAATGTGTTATGAGTATTTCTGTGGTGTAAATAGTTAATACGCATATGGCATAGGTTAGATTCTTGCAAAAGGAAGACTGTATCTTATGAGCAATTCTTATTTTCCAACATGTCATGTTAATAAAATGCAGGCTTTGCAAATAGTCCTGATGTATGCACTGTCCTTGCTAACTGTCATCTCAGCTGAGCATGTTAATAACATTTATATCTCATTTACTCTCCTCTGTTACATTACATTACTCTCACATCCTGTGCTATCATGTTTGCTTTTATTTACGTATATTTGCTCAAGAAGTATGATCACCGCAAATTATTATTACATACTGCATATTTTTACATTACAAACTTGTGTTTGAGGCATACACATGTAAATAAATTATCTTAGTACATTTTGAACATTTACCCTGTCATATATATTTCTGTATTCATACCTTTGATTTCTGTGCACAATGTCCTGAGTATACTTTTCCTGCCTGGTAACCCTTTTATTGTAGTAGCCCTTGCCGTTTACCCTCCCCCCTTATTTGTTTCTGCATTCATAGCTTGTATTTCTGTGCACATTGCCCTCACTGTACTTTTCTGCCTATTATTGTTTTCATTGTAGTTGCCCTATGTTAGTTTTGCCGCTGTCCATACAAGCAAGCATAATAGGTTTGTCCATAGGCATGCCTATTTGTTTATTGTGTGTGCTCATGTGGCTCAGCACATTTTCATGCCCAACGATGCTGTTGCTGGGCCACACAAAATTGCTTGCATTCATTTAAGCTGATGAGCAGCATGCATATGTAATTAGTGTTACTGCTCATCACCCCAACACGCAAAGATTATATAGGAATTGTGCAAACCTACACGATTGCTTATGAATCCTAGGGTCTGTCTTTCTCTTTAGCTTTTTTATGCTTTTTTATCTATACTTTCAACATGCTGTAATGTATCAACTGCATGGAAATAACTGAATTATGCTCGGGGACTCTGGGCTGCTCAGTCCCCATAAGTCGAGGAGGCTCAAGAATGTCAAAGTGAATTTTAGATCTGTTTCCAGCCTTTTGATCCAATGATAGCCTAAACATAAATTTTGACTAAGGAAAGAAATTTCATCTTATTTTCTTCAAAGAATTATGTTAAGTTGTTTTTGAGGCTTAATGTTCAAAGCCAACAAAAAATTATTTTCTAAAAAGGAAAGTGTCATTAGGAAATGTACATCATATGTGGAAATAATGCCTGCCTCCCTAACCACACCAAAAAAAAAGTCTGTGCATTTCCTTGGCGTTAGCTGGAGAAGAAAGTAAAACAATAAACAGAGACAATTTGTTCATAGACAAGCACTAGGCTTGCTGGTCTTGTGGGCAATAAGAATCAAACCCTGCATGTTGTATTTATGCGGTACATACCTTAACCATTATGCCAACCCCCCACCTGTATACTGACCCTAGATCTTTATGCCAGCCCTCAACCCCTATATATTGCATTTTTTGCTGTTATACATATGAACAGTATGCTCTTGTCTACCACCTGCAGTCAGACTGGGATAAAAGTAAACAAAAAATGGCACATTAACATATCTCTTCTTAATGTTATCAGGGGTACATGCACAGCATGTCTTATTCTCCCTGCCCCCCAAAGCCTGCCACTGTATATATGCTGATGTTTGCTTGTGAATTCCATCTTGATGCTCCTGTACAGCATACTGTCTGGTTAAGTTAAAAAACACAGTCCATTTAAAAGTCTGACTGAAGGAAGTCAGGCAAGCAATAAATGCACTATGTCCAGTCCCCATTTAAGTTATAGCAACCTTCTGAGCATATCTTTAAGCAGGGAAGAGAAATATATGATATTGTATAATAGTTAAAGAGAAATATGAGATGGGGTGTAGGCAAAGTATAGAAAGGGATGTCTGTGGGGAGAAAGATAAGATTCTGAAGAAGTGATATAGTCATTATAGAGGATGACTTCTAATTTTAGTGTTGTTAAGGGCTAGTTATTGATGCTGAAGTAGGCAGAAGAATGAGAGAATTATTAGCAATGGTAAGTGAGTATATAACTGGACTGAGAAATTAATGAGGAGAAATAACTCGGGTATTTCAGCTAAGAAAGAGAAAGTACAGTTGTGTAAAATCTTACCATAACAGCAGATACCCTTCTTTTCATTACTGCAGTATTCTTACTATAAGGGTCACCCACCTAGGGCATCCCTATGTTTGTCCAGTATACCAAAGCCTTATGCTTTTCTATGCACTGTACGTCACACATATGCTCCCCACACAGGACGTAGGGCATAAAAGTGATGTACAGATACAGTTACCCAGAATTGAAGTGCTCCATTAGAAAATAGTCTCCATATTACAAAGGAGTCCATGCACAACCAGAAGGAGAAAATGCAGAAGAAAAAGGGGAAACCCTCAGCCAGAAGGGAATCCAAAACAAAAAACAAATCAAACCAGAGGGCATCTCTGGTGAGATATCTGAGTGATATTAGACTGGAAAACAGAGAGAATGCTCTATATCAACATATTTTAAACCATCCAAGGTATCATTTTAGTTTTATGACCCTTAAAGTTTTAGTCACAAATTCCAGGAAGGGAAACTTGCTTAATTTAACTGAATTAGCCAAGAGTCTTTGGATTGCTGACCTGCAAGTTGACAAAACACCAGGATTAAATGGTGTATTTCCTTTAAAACCATCACTATTAGGGCAGAAACTGAAGAAGCATATCTGATTAGTCGAACCTCCTTGTAATTTTGTCAATGAAGGATGAGCCTCATTGGCCCGTCCTAATTTTTAAACTATTTGGTTTTGATCTGCGATTTCACCATCGCCGAGCTTGTGTGCACTTCTAGATTACATCATTTCACTGTTTGATAAATATACATTTCATAAAATCCTCTGAAAGAGCTACACTGTGTTTGTTCCTGTTGGTTTGGAGCTTTTTTCACTTGTTTGTTTACTGGTTTCTGGCATCTTGTTAATTTTTAAATGTGTGTTTTTGTGAATGAACTCTATATGATCTGAAGAAGGCAGTTGCCGAAAGCACTGATCTACAGTTCTTCATGGTAAGAGTTTTTATGAGGGTGTCTATGTGATTTTATTGCATATAAGTATTAAAGATGTCAGTGTTGTTTTAAGATTCTTTGCTGACACCATCACTTACAGTTCTTTGTGCTTATAAACTCTACTTCTCCATGGTGTTAAACTTGGTTGTTTTTATCAGAACAAACCAGAGGGGGTTGGAGGATGGGACTGAATACTGCAACAGTGAAGAGAAGGCTATCTATAGTTATGGTAAGATTTTATGCAACAGTACAATGCTCTTCAATATCATTGTTGCAGCATTTTTCACTATAGGGAGAGTAAAAAAGCTCAAGAAACAAAATGGGAGCTGGACGGCCGGGAAGGCTCCTCAACAAACCCATGTAAAATGGCTCTAACTAAACCGGCTCTGACACTAGAAATAATACCCAACTTATAATGCTTAGTAAAGGTATGCACAGAAGACCAAGTAACAGCTTCAAGGATGGAATTGATGTCCAACCTCTTGAAAAAATCACCAGAAGAGGTAACAGCTTTAGTAGAATGAGCCCTAACAGAAGTAGACAAAGATTTGCCATGAAAAGAATAACAGAAAGAAATGGCCTTAGATATCCAGGAGTAGATGGTTTGCTTAGAAACAGCTAAATCCAATGTCCTGGGATGAAAATAAACAAAAAGCTGGTCAGACTTATGAGTGGCTTTAGTTTTATGCAACTCATACCTGAGCTGTCTGTATAAATCCAAGGTATGCAAGACCCTCACACTAGCAGACTGAGGAGAAGGCATAAAGGATAGGAATTTTACTAACTGATTCAAGGACAACTCATTTACTACCTTGGGCATAAAAGAAGGATTAGTATGAAGAGACTCCCAGTCCATGTAAAAAAAACAAAAAAGGAGGAATGGCCATAAGGGCCTGAAGCTCAAAAACCCTCAGAGCAGAAGTAAGACCCAACAAGACAATTTTTCAAGTTCAATGTTGCATAGAAGCAGTATCTGCAGGCACAAAAAGAGCTTGAGTCAATTTTTCCAAAACAAAATTAAGGTCCCAAGGAGGAAGAATAGGTTTCCTTGGAGGTCTAAGATACAGGACACCTTTAAGAAATAATTTGACCTCAAAATGAGAAGCCAATGGAGGATCCAAGGGCAGACAAGCAGGAATTGCTGACAAATAGGCCTTCATAGAAGAACAGGCCAAGCCAGACTGGAGCAACACACATAAATAGTAGCAGACCAAAGGGACCCTGACTGAAAAAGAGTCCTGATTATGAGCATGGCTCCAGATAGAAAATCTTTTCCATTTGGACATATAAGATTTTTTGGTTGATGGTTTCCTTGCCTCCTGCAAAACCCTGAGCACAGCCTCAGAAAAGAGGTTCTTGAAAGGGAACAAACCCTTTCACCCACAGTGTCATTTGAAGAGTGGACAAGTGAGGATGAATGAAAGACACCCTGTGTCCTGTGTGAGGAGGTCCAACCAGTGAGGTAACTTGTGTTTATTGCCCCTGGCCAGATGGAGTAAGAGGGGGAACTAGTGCTGTCTTGGTGAAAAGGAACTTGCAAGCAAAGTGAGTCCAGATGAATCCTATCCAGGAATCTTAGAAGTAAAAGAAGAGGAGAGAATGGATAAAGAAGCATCCCCTTCCAAGTAAAAGGATGGGCATTATCATCCACAGCAGGAGGCATGGAACTCTGAAACAGAAGAGATGGAGCTGCCTGTTCAGATGGGAGGCAAAAAGATCTACCTGAAGAATACCTCACTGGTGGACAATGTGCAGAAACATGTCTCTGTGAAGCATCCATTCATGAGCCTGTGTTTTGGACCTTCTCAAACAGTTAACTGATATCTGAGAGCCAAGCTTGAAGTTCCGTCCTGCAGAGAATGTAATTTGTGCTCCCCTGCTTGTTGACATACTGCAAGACTGTAGTGTCGTTTGTGTACCTGGAGAGAACATGGGGTGAAAAGCTTGAAGGGCCAGAATCAAAGTTCTCATCACTTTGATGTTGATTGGTCTGACTTCTGATGGGGGGACACAGACTCTGAATTTTCAGTTAACCACATGAAGCCCTCCACCCTATGTCTGAGGCATCTGTGAACAGTTCTAGTGAAGGGAATGGAGGCTGAAAGGGCAGGCCTGGGTTGAGAACGCAGTGTTGAATCCACCAGGCATATATAATTAGCAGGGGTTGGGAAGGCGAAGAGGCACATGATTGCTGCAAAAAATGCTGTTTTATTGTTCTTTTCTTATTTTGATTAATTGAGTTAGGGCAATTTGTGTTCAATGTAGTCTATGCCAATTTACTGACTCAGTGATGTAGTGAAATATAAATATACATATATATATATATATATATATATATATATATATATATATATATGCATACATTCATAAACACACTGATTGATAGATATCAGTTTAGTTTTTGAATGCTTTAAAGTTTGAGTAAAACATATTGAGTGAAAATCAAAATGCTTGCACCTCTATAAATGCATTTTATTGTATAACTGCTGAGCATTTTTGTATGAAAACTTGAAATTCGTTTTTTCTGAAAGCTATGATTATTGTCATACAATGTTAATGCAATTACATATAAAATGTAAGTAGGTACATTTCAGTAGTGTTATACTGAAAATGAGCAACTGTATGCACATTTTTGTAATGCTATATTAAAAACTAACACTTATTTGTAGGGGAATCCTTTCTTACAATTTTTTTCTTACAATTTTTTATTATATTATTAAATACTGAGATTAAAAACTGAAAATATGTTGAGTAGATCCAAAAGAAGATTTTTTTACACAGTCCACTGAAAGAGGATTTATTTTTATTATTACACAGTCGGTAACAATCAGTCCGCAAATACACACATGTGATTTGCATTTCAGTTTCAAGTTATTAGGGTATAGAGTCAGAGAACTGCAAATAAATTCACAGCATGTTTTCCCAGTTTTGTTTGGGCAGATAAAAGCAACATGAAACTGTGAAATTCTGCCATACTCTCACACACACACACACACACACACACACACACACACAACAGATGTAGAAGCAGAAATGCATGCAGACACACACATAAAGCATATGTAATTATACCCTTCATACATATTTAATTGAAAAGATCAGTAGGTCTGAATCTTCATTAATAGAGATTACCTGATTGTTACCTCTGTAAAACATTAGTTTTAGGCAAGTTTAACTGCTGAATCTTGTTGCATATGCCGCTTGATAATCATTTTTTTCAGTTTTGAAGCATTACTATTGACTTTTTCTCAGTTCAAATCTTTGAGGAAAGTAGTATCAATATTCCTGTATTAATAAGCTGCAACTATCACATATCTGATTTAGTAAATATAGTACATGCAAATGATAAGCCTTAGGATAAACATTATTTTGGGGGGAAATGCTACTATTGCTAAAAGGAGGGCTGAATATGAAAACAATGGTTTAATGTTGACAGCATAAAACCTTATTTAGTTTTAGGGCAGATTAATTGAGTCATCCTGCTGTATGCTACCTTTTTTCCAAGGTAAAAAAATATATATATATATATATATATATATATATATATATATATATATATATATATATATATTATGGTTCATTTGTTGCCTTGGATTTTTATACACCATGATATTGGAGCTTCTAAAATGATTCATTTGCCATTTTGATAAATTTTATTTCAAGTAGTTTTCTCACATTCTTTGCAAGATTAATAGTCATGAACATAAATGTAGCAGACAGAGATATAGCTGGCCTAAATATTGCCTTTAAAGTACTCCAGAAATTAATAAAAATAGGTACCGACCATACATCCTTAGAAAATATTTTAGTCATAGACTGGTACTGTGAAATATAACTGCTTAATAATAATTTTAGAATTATAAGATTTCGTTTTTTTGTTAATTTAAATGTGGACATGATATTCGTAACTCAGCATAGAAAAGCATGTTTTAGAGTTTAATGACTGCTTCAGTTACACAATGATTCTCTTTAACTATATCTCTGGTTACAAGGGTAGTTTTTGAATAGCATTTACTTCCAATTTAGGTTTTCCCAAAGGGTAGAAGAAACTGCAAGACGTGTATTAAAAGCAAACACTGGCATGAACCTCTTTCTCAGTTCAACAGGGACTTGAAATGCAAATGAAAGACTGTGTAGTTTCTCATCAATCTCTCAGTCATAAGCAAATTCATAATTTGAAAGTGCTATCTTTTAGCTGTTTGAGTTTGATGCAACAAATTTGGTATCAACCAAGATTCATAGGTTTTCCACAGAAATGCATTATTTTATTTGATGCACAGATTAGTGGATAATATGTAATGAATTAGATTTCAAAAAGGCTTGAAAACAGCTGTATGCCTCAATGTTTCTCTTCATAGAAATTGTAGCTGGAATTAAATATATTTCTATTAGAAACATTTTGCAAATGATAAGTTATGCTACAGCTGCTCCTTCATTTCTGTTCCATGGGTATCCTGCCTGATTTAACAAATAACTTATACAAAGAATGCACAGAACTATTTCACAAGATGCAGATTCCTTTTTGATATTGGGCTTGGTGCATATGGACTAGTGAGGAGACATAAAACTTATACAGGTTTTGAGCTAGGCAAGCTATTACTTTTTATTCTTAAGTTTTACACCACAGTTTGGTTTTATATATTGCATCCTACCTATGACTCTTTTCTTCTTCTCATCCACTCTCCCTCTCAGTCTTCCAACTTCCTACGACATTGTTAGAGTCTGTCACTGACAAATGTCATTTTAGTGCTCCTTCTGCTAACATCACATCCCGTGGGTCCATCTACTTGCCATATCTTTATTCTTTTCCATTAGGGATAAATGATAGGCAATGAAACCTCAAGACCATCACATTTTTTTGTTTTATGATCAGCCTGCGATTTTCTGTTTTCCCTGTTACTCTATGTATAATTATGTTAGTGCAGAAGGTATGTGCATGATTTTTCAAAAGCACATGTGTGAATATCTGTTTATATCATACACTTACCTGACAACTGCCAGCATACCATTGTATACTCTGGATACTGTGTTTACTATACAGTAGAAATCAATGACTCCAGTCTGACACTTGTGAGGTGACCATCAGTTGTTGAAGTCCACCATCTTCCAGGTCAGCTGTAACACACTCTAGAAAGTAATGTCAAATGTGACCTTCTGGCATCACAGACTAAAACTCTTGTTTTTTGCCTTCAGACCAACAAAGGCGTGAAGTTAATATTGATTAGTAATTTAATTTCAGAAGACATCCTCCTTAGAACAAAGTATATTGACATTTTTCCTTGTATACTTCTCAATGCTCCCAGAGAATACCCCAGGATTCAGCAAACTTCTGTGCAAGAATAGATTATTCTTGCACAGAAGGGACCGTTCCCATGCAGCATGGCAGTGTACCAAGCATATGTATGAAGGCACGTTGATATGCTCTTAAATGGACATGGTTCTGTGCACGAGCACAGGGGTGTGTCTGAGAGCAGTGCTTTCACAATACGCACATCCCCTGCACCCATAATTGCCATACGACAATGTAATGGCAATGAGAGTGTCAGCGGCATACCTCTCAACCTCTCAGAGTAAGAAATCTGGAGAAAACCATGAAAAAACACAGCTAGGAACAATCTTTAAGTATTGCTCATACAAAATGAGAAAGTTGATAAAATAACAGGTTATGCATTAGCATGAATTTGGTGAAGGGTATGAAGTCTAAAACTCAATTGTCTGTCAGTATGTTCTAACTTAAATCTTTAATACTTTGCCACTAATCTGCCAGAAAGCCACAAGTGTATGTCAAATGGACCAAAAATATAAGGCAAAAATTTGGACATTTAAGTTTATTATTTTTATTTATATATTTTTTTCAGTCCAGAATAAAGTTTAAGCATAGCTGCATGGTTTTGTCCGTCGTGCACCTATTTATAGCAGCGTTTAAACTTCAAAAGTAGTTACTTAGAACTATGCAAAATAAAGCTTGCAAAACTGGAATAGCGTAGTGGTTAGACCATTCACCTAACATATACTCAGGCACGGTTAAAGCCCCACAGCAAACTAAATATTTTCATATGTGAAACACAACTAAAATTTATTTTCATTAGTAGGTAGTGAATATTATTATGTATATGCTAACCAGGGTAGTGTAGCATCCCTAAATGTGAGGTGTCAATGAAATTTAAAGTTTAAGCAAGATTTAAGATAGCTAAGTGGATTTACGCACTGGTAAGCAGGGCATCTACCCCTTTAAGCAATAGTTATCTTATCTTAGTTAAGCAAGTTGGCCTGGTACTTAGCTTAGCTCAGTAGTTTCAAAACTGTCCAATCACGGTAAAAGGTGGAAAATTGGCCCTATTTAAACCACTCAGGAGGGAATACAGCTCATAAGCAGTTGTAGCTCCCCGCTGTAGGCACTATGGCAGGTGTTGGTGAAGGTGTGCGCTTTTGGGCACAGGGCTGGGGCATTCAAGAGTCCAGGCTCAAAGTTGGACTCCTCATTAAAGATCATGAAGGGCGACTTCTGCAGGACCAGTACCAGGGCTCCCGATACAAATCGGAGGCCTGGGACCAACTTGCCCGAGATCTCACCACTGCCACTGGCATCCTTCAGACTGAGCAGGTCTGGGACTAATTTGCTGACTTGAAGCAGAGGAAGAGGGACATTTTGGACCAGTGGGTCGAAGATGCCTGTGCGGGGAATGCTCCAGCCATGTGTAAGTATTAGTCAAAATAAGTGTTCTGCAAACTCTAGCCTCTGCATGTGATGGATAGGTATGCATAAATGTTTTTTCTTATCTCCTGCACAGCTGCCGATGAGAGGGCTGTGAACTTGGAAGCCCACACCAGCAAGCTGCAAAGGCTGCATTGTGAGGCTGGTGAGTAACAGTTTAGCTGGTATTATGTAGGGCAAACAAATAAAACTTAGTAGAATGTCACCCTGCAGTATTTAAAAATAGGTATGGTTTCTACTAACTGAAGAAGCCAGTAGGAGAGTAATAGTGACATACAGGTCATATATCAATGAAGGTATAATTACCTGTCAATAAAAGAGAAAACCACAGACCAGTTGTGTTTATGCTGGTGTTGTATGACTGGAAAGTTTCATGCACCAAGATCTGATATCAGAATAGTAATGTTGTGTTAACCACTGTTTTCCACACTGTGCTATGTCAAAAGGTATGTATAGGAATGTATATAAAATAATGTTGTAGTCACAAGGTCAGAATGTACAACCAAGAGAGAATTAGAAAGAAAACATTCAAAGAAAAAAAGTGACAACAGTTTCTCACTAGCTCATTCTGATGAAACACAAGAATGGTGTATTTTTAGCAGAAACAGCCACAGCATGAATCTCAGGAGTGGTAGTAGGCTGTATGCATAATTTTAAGTAGCATTTTGTGAATATGTGTAGAAACAGCCAGGTACTGTCAACATAAATTCCCTCCTCAGATCTTCCAGGTGAAAGAAGGTATAAAGTAGCTATAAGAAGACAGTAGTAATACTCTGTCCCACACCCGCAGTCCAACCCCAAGGCAGCAAATGACAGCAAGATAAGTACATACATCAAGTAGTCTCCCCCAAGAAATGTTCAAAAGTGTCATGCTGTCACAGCTACTGGTCCCTGCTACCAACAACCAGGGTGACTCAATGGAAATCAAGTATGACTATGTCTGTAGCACACACACACACACACACACACACACACACACACACACACACACACACACACACACACACACACACACACACACACACACACACACACACTATGAGTGCACATATGCAACCCTATGTGAATAAGGGTAGAAACAGTCATGTATTAACAAATAATATATATGTATGCGTTGAGAATATATATATATATATATATATATATATATATATATATAGTGCAGTCAAATATCGGATCCACACTCTGAACCTCTTACTGCAACAAATCTGACCAAAGGCTGTCTAAATGGGGGGTGAAGGCGCCCAAACTAGGAACCTCTTTTTATTATTCCCCTTATCCCTTTCTCCCCAGCAGATCTGTTCTGCCTTGCAACAAAATAATAAGGCTGGCCAAGTCTTGGACCCAGGGCCTTGTAAAGTATGCCCAGACCAATGTACCATTACACCATCTGAGCCCTGCAAAATAGTGACGACATTCCAAACGTATCAGTTAGTACAGTCATCCAACAGCAGGGAAAGGAGTCTTTAGAATCAATCAGTCAGGTACTGTAGATATATTTATATATATATATATATATATATATATATATATATATATGTGTGTGTGGACAAATCTATACGTTATACACACACACACACACACACACACACACACACACACATATATATATATATATATATGTGTGTGTGTGTGTGTGTGTGTGTGTGTGTGTGTGTATATATGTATACATAAATCTACAGAAAAGTAGGACAGCTACAAATACATGCAATCAGGGGGTCATGCTGCTGCACACTAGAATTCTAAATATGAAAATGTACTCACTGGAAGTATTCCATAAAATGGGGAACAATGACATCTGTGCTGTAACAGAGACCTGGTTAAAGCCAGCAGGAAGCACCCCTGCAGTACCAGCCTATATTTCATTCCACAACCTTTGGCTGCAGAACCTAGACTGAAGCTGCAAAGGTGGTGGCACTTTCATATTCATTAAGGATGCACACACCTCCAGTGTGGTAGACGAACATTATGCATTACAGATCCTGCAGGCATAGCTAGCACTGGGTAAGACCATAAATACCCTGGAGAATATTAGTGTCCAACCTAAAACTGTCATACTGGTTGACTTCAACTACTCCACCATTAACTGGGAAAGCTATCCATGTACTGATGCACAGGCCCATCTCATTGACCTGGTTCTTGCTAACATGGGCGACTGTTGCTCAGCAATAATCAACTCCTCCAGTGTTATATCTGAACACAAATGAATCACCTTTGGAAACCCACAGCCCTCACACCCCCCCTGCACAGGTAACCACCATGAAAAGCCTTTCCAAAGCTAAGTATGGTCTCATAAAAACAGAGGTGGCTAACCTCACGGCAGCCATGCAAATGGAGACTAGTTGCATGACAGCTAAATCAAACAACAACGCACTATGAACACATACACAAATGCATGGATACCGCCATACCCAATACAACCAGGACGATCACCTCCAAAAAATGGAAGCTGACCTGGTGGTCCCCTGCCATAAAAAAACTGTACAACAGAAGTCCACATAACCTCTCTTGTGTAGTCTATCTCTAAGCTTAAATAATTCATGTTCGAATTCTTTATCATCTGCTGTTAGCCTGGAGACCCTTAGCACTTGCCCCTTAACTATGTTTCTAAAAATGTGCTTAGGTTGTATGCCCTTTCTATGCAAGATGGTGTTCCTGTGGCATTCTTTCTTAAATAACCTGGTGTATAATCCACCAGACCCATCATTGTATATTTTGATATCCAAAAATTCTCATTATATGAACTTTTAAGATCAAACTTCAGAAAACTAGGACGGTTATTAATGATTGTATGGAATTGATATAACTCTTCATCATTGCCTGCCATAGCATAAAAAGATCGTCAACAAAACATCTGTAAAATGCTAACTGGCGCTATTTATCCCTCCTAAGGACATTTTCATTCTCCCATGTTGTCATAACCAAATTTGCATAGCTTATTTTAAAAGTTGCCAAAGAAATCAGCAAGTTGGTTGGTAACCAGTGCTTAATACCACAACAAATCCAAAAAAGAAAAAAGCACTGGAACACTCAAAATCTTTTATTTAAAGTGCAAGTTAAAACTTCACATGAAAGTTAGAACTTTCACCATCAAGGCTTCTTCAGGCGAATACATCTTAACAGTTACAGTCACTACATAGTTAATAAAATCACATGACATAATTTCAGACTCTTTGGTGTAATTCTTTTAAATAAGATTTTAAAGTGAAACTGTCATTTAATCCTGATGGTATGTGGGACTTCATTCGCAAAATCCATTCCATTTCTTTGCTTTCTGTTAACAACTTCACATCACCTCACCTCAGAGGTTTATAAACCAAATCATAAATTTAAATATATGTTGAGCCCCTCTATCCAAAATGTGCTTACTTAATGCATTTGTCAGTAACTTATGTTTAATGTCACTAATATGGCCTGCTATACATTCTTTGAGTTTCCTATTAGTCATGCCTACGTAATAACAATCACAGTGTTCACACTTAGCCATATAGACTAAGTTACTGGTATTACAATTTCCATAGGCTTGAAGTGTAAATTCATCTTTAGTCACAGGATTTCTGATTGATTTGCTGGTATATAAATGTTTACAGTAAATGCAATTATTACATCTATATGTACCATGCTTATGTCCAAGACCAGTAAAAAAACACTTAGGTTGCTGCTTGTAACATAATGTCTGTTTTAATGTGCTATTTCGCTTATAACAAAATGCAGGTCCATCTGTGACAATTTCTTGTAAACCGTGAACATCCCTTAATATTTCCCAATGTTTCGCTATTATACTCTTAACTGCTGAAGTGTTTCTATTATATTTTTCTTTCTTGGATTATCTTAAAAGTTCATATAATGAGATAGAATTTTTGGATATCAAATATACAGTGATGGGTTTGGTGGATGGTCCACCAGGATGTATAAGAAAGAATGCCACAGGAACGCCATCTTGCATAGAAAGAGCATGCACCCTAAGCACATTTTTAGAAATGTAGTTAAGGGGCAAGCTCTAAGGGTATCCAGACTACACCACATATTTTTCAAGTAATACAAACATTATAACTGAAATTATTAAAAGGCATTGGCCGATATTGACGTCCAACACTGAGATATGAGAAACATAGTGGGAGAGAAACCTAATTTCATCTTCAAAAATAAAAAAAAATCACTTAAAAGAATAATATGCTACCCTAAGAATAACAGACAGGAATCTAGGTATAGAGGTCACTACCACGTGCAACAGATGTAGTCAGTGTTAATATATAGATAGTACCAACATCTTCAAACACCCAGATACAGGCACAACAATCTCATTTAATGTAGCAGCAGACTGCAACACTACCAACCTAATATATCTGGCGATATGCCATGTCTGCTCAGCATATTTTGTTGTGAAAACAAACAGGAAACTTACATTCAGAATAAGAGAACATTTGATGAATATTAGGAAGGGCACCTTGACAAAAGTTTGGCTAAACATGCTAAACAATGGGGCAAATATATACTTATAGGCTTTTAGCAGTTGAGAAGATCTGGAATAATGATGGGGGAGACATAATTAACCAGACAGAAACATTAGAGACAAGATGGATTATAAGACTGAGGGCTGATTAGAGGATGGGACTGAATGATAGAGTCCCTTTAAAACCTTTGCTGAAAAATAGAAAGTTCTTTAAATGAAATGTAACACTGAATTTATGCATTTCATATGGATAGGCATTCCTATATATTGTTATATATATAGTTAGAGATACATTATGTTAATACAGGTTGAGAAGTTGTATCTATTTTAATCATTCAAACATTTTAGCTATTATATGAATTTGATTACCAGTAAATACCATGCAGTCTTGATTGGTTGTTGGCTTGATTGGTTTGGTATATTTGCCATAGTGGGAATGTTAATAGTATTGTGGTTTCACCACAAAAGCCCTCACCTTTTGGATTAAAAGTATTTTTGGTTTTAAAGACTAGACTGGTCTTCGCAACAAAATATGCTGGTGTGAATGACCTGAGACGTTCCTCCCTGGACTACATGAAAAGAGACATAGAGGAGCTCTCTGACCATGTAGCCCAGGCTGGTATGACCCTGACCTTGAGTAGCTTCTTGCCCTCACCAAGAATGATGCCACAGTATAAAGACAAAATGATCAGTTTCAACAATTGGCTAAAGTATTGGTGTCATTCAAAGGGGATCCAGTGTCTGTCAGTCTAGGATGACATGCTTGACAAGCCACGTTGCTTCGCTAGGGACGGCTTGCACCTGTCACCCTTAGGCTTTCGTATACTGGCCAAGGCTCTTGCCACCCCCATAGGGCCTTTTTTAGGCAAGGCTCAAAGGACAAACCCACCTCCATAGACAACCCAAGGATAAAAAAAACTAAAGGTAATGCTACTCAATGCCAGAAGTCTAAACCTCAAGATGCACGCGCTCGAGGCTCTCCTCAGTATAGAGAAAATCGATGTCTGTGCAGTAACAGAAACCTGGTTCAAGGCTCCTGAGAGCACCCCAGCACTACCAGGTTATAACTCATACCATGCGTTTCGGCTCCAAAACTCGGACCGAAGCACAAAAGGAGGGGGAGTATCTATATTCATCAAAGATACCTACACCTCCAGGTTAGTGGCACTGCACGAAGCATCAGAAACCATCCATGTGCAAATAACAGCGGGCAAAACTGCCTTTCAGTTTGTAGCCTGCTACAGAACACCATCCCTATTACAGGAACCCCACTTGGCATTCCTGAGAACACTGGAGAATATGAAGGTCTCTCCAAACACTATGATATTGGGTGACTTCAACTACCCAAATATTGACTGGGAAAACTACTCAAGCCCAAACACCCTCGCCCAACGGTTCCTTGAATTTATAAACTCTAATACAATGGAACAACTGGTCACTGCTCCCACAAGAGGGAAGAACATATTGGACCTGGTCATCATCAACATGGGGACTCTATGTTCCACACCAGAGGTAAACCACTCATTGGTAAGATCAGACCATAAACAAATTTCCCTGGACATCCATATCCCGTCCCCACCCCCAGCCAAGGAAATCACTGTAAAGAATTTCTGAAAAGCCAACTTTGCACTTCTCAAGACTGAGGTGGAATCCTTCAAAGCCCCTGGGCCAGAGGATAATACAGCCCAATCCGCAGAATCCTTTACAAATGCATTCTATGAGCACCTGCAGGAATGCATGGATCGTGCTATCCCAAATAAAACCAAGACTCACTCCTCCAAAACAGGAGACCAGTCTGGTGGACCTCAGCCATAAATAAACTATACAACAGAAGGAGGAAGCTACTACATGACAGAGCAAAATCCCAAAAAGGGAAGGCATCTCTGATCAATATTAGCAAGAAACTTCGATCCCTCATAAAATCATCAAAGGCCAGTTTTGAAAGAAAAATTGCCCTAGACACTAAAGATAATCACAAGGCCTTGTTTAGTTATGTCAGGAACATGGGCAGAAACTCCCAAATATGCTCTGAATTGTTGCATAATGGTACAAAATATACAGAACCTACAGACATAGCCAACATCCTGGTAGACAGATTCAGCACAAACTTCTCCCCCCCTTCCCCCCCAAAGGAGCAAATGCCTATCTCAACTGAATGTAACCTCCCTGACATCACAGATGCACAGGTGAAAGCTGCCCTCTCCAAAGCAAAAAACACAGCATCTATGGGACTGGACGGTGTCCCAGGCTGTGTCTTACATGAGCTCCAAGAAGAACTGAACCCTCACATTAAGTCACTGTTCAAACTTAGCCTTACTACAGGATATGTACCCAAATAATGGCATACAGCTACAGTGGTCCCACTCTACAAAGGTGGTGCCACAACGGACACCGGAAACTATCGCCCCATAAGCCTGACTAGTCTGGTCTGTAAAGCTATGGAGCGTATTATCATGGAACTCATAAACAAAGACATTGGGAGCCTCCAGACACTGGACCCTACCCAATTCCCCTTTGTTAAGGGCAGATCTTGCCTCTTAAACCTAGTTGATTTCTTTGAAACAGTTACCAAAGCCATAGATGAGGGCAAGGTAGTCCACACAGCCTACCTGGACCTCACAAAAGCCTTTGACACAATACCCTACTCAGGCATCATAAATAAGCTTACCAGCTTAAATATCAACCCCTATATCACAAGATGGGTTGCAAACTGGCTCAGAGATAGAACCCACATGGTCAGAATTGCAGGTGCCATGTCCGAATCCAAACCAGTTACAAATGGTGTCCCACAGGGCTCAGTTCTGGGACCTCTCTTGTTCGGTATATACTTCTCTGAGGTTCAGGCTAACACGGGGGGATTATGGCTGACAAAGTTCGCAGATGACTGCAAACTGGGGGCCATAATCGAATCTCCAGCTGACACAAGCATCCTCCAAAAGGGTCTCACAGAGATGGATGCTTGGTGCCAGAGCCACGGCCTCAAGCTAAATGCTAAAAAGTGCATAGTCATCCCCTTTGGGAAAAACAAGATGCCCACAAATTACCACATAGGTGGTAATCCATTAAGTACGGAAGAAGGAATTAGAGATTTGGGGACCAATGTAGATAGTAATCTCTCCTTTGATAATCACGTTGCCAAAGTGGTTAGAAAGACCTTCTATATAGCCCACCTTATCACAAAAGGGTTCGCATCTAGATCAAGAGTGGTCATTGTGCCCCTCTACTCGTCACTCATCAGGCCCATAATTGAATACAATGCCCCTTTTGGGATGTACCTTACCCGACACCTGCAGCAACTGGAGAGACCCCAAAAGTACCTCACCAAAAGGATCATGGGCTACAAAAAGATGTCCTATGCAGCTTGACTAAAGAAACTCCAGCTCTACTAAGTTGCTTACCGCCTACTCAGAGGCGATCTATGCCTGATGTACAAAGCCATGTCAAACCCAGAATTAATGGACATGCTCCACCTCAAAAAATCCAAGTCCCTTAGAGCTACACGCTCCAGGGACCTAAACCTCAGCACAAAAATAAATAGGACATGCTGGAGGGACAGATTCATTTCCCAGAGGCTCCACTCACTCTGGAATAGAATCCCAATTCATGTTAGACATAGCCCCTCGCTGACCCTCTTCAAGCGAAATCTGGACGCGTGGATGGGAAATCGCAAATTCACCCCTGGGATCTCTTCTGTGTCCCTGCTAGACAGAGGCACAGTAAACTAATCTTAAAAGGGTACCTTCTGTGACCTACTTTACAGAGGCACAGTAGGCTAATCTAATAGGGAGGTGGAAGCCAAATACACTCTGACTAGGCTTATAAATGCCCTAGGGCAGATAGCCTTGTATCTACCTATGAACCTATGAACCTATGACTGTGATTTGCACCCTCTTAAACTGCTGGCTGTTCTGTTGGATGCTGTTTGTGAGAATAATTATACAATATGTGTTAAACTATTCTTGTCAATTATATTTTATATATATATATATATATATATATATATATATAAATATATATATATAAAATATATATATATATATATATATATATATATATATATATATATATATATATATATATATATAATATATATTTAGATATTATAATATACATATATATATATATATATATATATATTTAGATATATATATATATATATATATATATATATATATATATATATATATATATATATATATATATATATATATATATATATATATATATATATATATATATATATATATATATATATATATATATATATATATATATATATATATATATATATATATATATATATATATATATATATATATATATATATATATATATATATATATATATATATATATATATATATATATATATATATATATATATATATATATATATATATATATATATATATATATATATATATATTATATCTAAATCTATTTATTTTATTTTATTTTATTTTACATTTGTTTACCGGGCTAGTCCAACTGGATACATGTCCATTTTCAGTGGAGGGCCGGGGAGAAAAGGTCCAGTTACACAGCATCATAGAGACATACAAAAACATTCAATAACATTTAGATTTTCCATTTATAGAATAGACATTTTAAAATAACATTTTGAACATTGAAAGGAAAAAGTTTGGCAATAACATTAATATGGCGTAATACCTCTGCAGTTACCAAAAATTAGAATAAGACAGAAAAAAATGGCTAATAGAGTTACAGATAAGAAGTAATACTCAGGGAGGAGAGTGCAAAGAATAAGGAGGAGGGTTAGTTATAAGGAATGGTTGGAAGTAGAGATTTATGGTAGAGAATAATATTTTGATTGGTGACAAGTAGTTAGAGAAAAAAAACAAAAAAAAACAAATGGTTAGTCAGGGTTGTTACAAGAGCATAACCAGTGATTGGAGAGGAAAAGTTTTAGGTTAGTTTTAAATAGTGGGAGAGAGGTAAGGGTAGTGAGGTCATTTGGTAATTGATTCCATATTTTACCAACTGAGTTTGAGAATAACGAATCACCTGCTAAGTTATTAGAGAAGGAAGTGTGTATCAACATTTTGTTGGCAGAGCGCAGATTCTTCAAATTATTATAAGGTCTTATAAGGGTAGAGAGAATTGGGGTATTATTAGGTTGGTGAAGGGCTTTGTGGGTGATTATAAGTTGGTTAAATTGTAGTAGTAGTGGTAATTGAAGCCATCCTAGATGTTTTAGATTCTGACAGTGGTGGGTCCTGTAAGGAGAGTTGGTAGCAAATCTAGCAATATTATTGTATGATCTAGTAAGATTGTTAAGATTATTTTTAGAAAGATTGGTATATATGGGGGAAGCATATAACAGGGTAGAGATTAAATGGGTTCTAGCTATTGTGGCTCTGGCTACTGGTGTCAGGAAAGGTTTAATGTGATAAAGGGATCCAAGTTTTTTGTTAGTAGATTTAATTGTAGAATTTATGTGAGTGTCAAACTTTAGTTGATTGTCAAAAGTAATTCCAAGGAGTTTGGTGGTGGGGTCAGGTGAGATAATGGTGCCATCGTCGGATGTAAGTGTGAAATGGAGAGGGGGTGATAGATGAGATGGGGTAAAGAGCAGTAATTTGGTTTTTTTAGGGTTAAGGAGAAGACAGTGGTTAGAGAATCATTTTTCAATAGTAGAGAAGGCTTTTTGTGTGTGAGAATGAAGATCAGTTTGGGATGAGGCAGAACAAATGATAGTGGAGTCATCAGCATATTGAATACAGGTAGACTGTGGAATAGAGAGGTGAAGGTCATTTATGAAAATGGAAAACAGTAGTGGACCTAAAATTGAGCCTTGTGGGACACCTAGAGAGGTAGGAAGAAGGTCGGAAAGATAGTTTTGCCAGAGAACAGCTTGTTTTCGGTTATCCAGATAAGATGTGAACCAGTTCATCGCAGAACAGTCGAAGGAGAGGGACTTCAGTAGGTGGAGGAGAAGTTGATGATTAACCATGTCAAAGGCTTTAGATAGGTCTACAAAAAAAGCAGAGGATAAAGTATTATTGTTACGATTTTTGTTGATACAGTTAGTAAAAGATAGTAAGGCTGTGGTGGTACTATGAAATGGTTGAAAACCATGTTGACAGTTAGCTAAGAGCTGATGGTGGAGTAGGTGGGTTATAAGTTGTTTATGGATGCATTTCTCCATGATTTTAGCAAGTGGGGAGAGTAGAGCAATGGGGCGAAAGTTAGAGAAATCAGTAGAGTCGCCACCTTTATGAAGAGGAATAATATATGAGATTTTCCAGATTGATGGGATTAAACCTTCTTTTAAGGTTCTGTTGATTAATATGGAGATTGGGTAGGCAATGGCTTTGGCTCCTGTTTTGAGGTATTCGGCTGGTAGTTCGTCAGCTGAGGGGGTATTAGGTTTTAGTTTTTGAAGTAGGGAAGAGATATAGGAGGTGGGTATAGGTTCAAGGTGAAAAGGGGGAGGAGTAGAGCTTGGACTGGGCAAGTTAGATATGTCTGGGTTTTGCTGATTTGCTAGTTTTAGTATAGCAGTAGTAAAGAAAGAATTGAAGGCATTTGCTGTTTGCATTGGACAGTCTGGGTTGGAGCCTAGTGGGTTAGGTGATTCCACTCTGCCTGGGGATAGTAGTGTGTTAATAGTAGGCCAAAATTTATGTGGTTGATGAAGGGATGTTTGTTGTAGCTGTATATAAAAGTTCTTTTTGTCCTGTAGGGTAGCTTTTTTTGTAATATTTCTTTGTTGTTTAAAGGTTTGATGATCAGTTGTGTCCTTTGTGGACCGCCATTTAGCCCAAGATTTGTTTCTATTGAGGATCAGTTTCCTAGTGTAATTTGAGAGCCATGGAGCTGGTTTATTTTTCATTCTTATGGAACGGATTGGGGCATGTTGGTCTAGGATTGCTAGGAAGGCGGTATTAAAGTAATTAACCGCTAATATTTTATATATATATATATATATATATATATATATATATATATATATATATATATATATATATACAGACAGATATGTGTGTGTTTATATATATATATATATATATATATATATATATATATATATATATATATATATATATATATATATATATATATATATATATATATATATATAGATATATATATATATATATATATATATATATATATATATATATATATATATATATATATATATATAT
Organism: Protopterus annectens; assembly: GCF_019279795.1. NCBI lineage: Eukaryota > Metazoa > Chordata > Ceratodontiformes > Protopteridae > Protopterus > Protopterus annectens. The sequence continues at coordinate 314,121,296 of NC_056725.1, forward strand.
ATATATATATATATATATATATATATATATATATATATATATATATATATATATATATATATATATATATATATATATATATATATATATATATATATATATATATATATATATATCATTGCTGGAGCCTTCATGTGTCCTGACAGAGTGCTCTTCAAACTATCTGGAGATATACAGAGCTGAGTATATTTTTCTGGCACTTCAGAGTTGTGTACTGGTAATTGTTATTTGACTAATTTTATATCATTGCTGGCTGACTTCAGAGTTGTGAACTGTTATTTTTGCTTCACTGTATAGTTCTTCATATCTGTGCTGAAGGTGTCTTTCCTCCATCCCCCTATTTCTCTATGTCTTAAGTTGGTATAACTGGTTTTACAACCTGTGTGTTATCTATCTCAAGGATTACTTGCATAAAATTAGACCCTCTTAGTAACAGCCTGCATATCATTGCTGGAGACTTCCTGTGTCCTGACAGAGTGCTCTTCAAACTATCTGGAGATATACAGAGCTAAGTATATTTTTCTGGCACTTCAGAGTTGTGCACTGGTAATTGTTGTTTGACTAATTTTATATCATTGCTGGCTGACTTCAGAGTTGTGCACTGTTATTTTTGCTTCATTGTATAGTTTTTCAGATCTCTGTTTAAGGTGTTGGTTTTTCCATACCCACTCTCCCTATTCCTGTCTTGTTGTAATTTGGAGGCTTTTGCAGTTGCCTGCTCCCACTATAGATTTGATCTGGGACACTCCGCCCAGTCCCATCTCTTTACCTCATTCTACCGAATCGACTCCTTCTGCACTTGTTTTTAGTCATTTTTAATTTAATTGCATTTTTTAAACTGTTTGGTCTAACATTGCTACATACTCAAGTGTACTAGCTTGCACTGCATTTGAATTGTTTTTACTGCTGTTTTAGCTACTTTTCTATATATATATATATATATATATATATATATATATATATATATATATATATATAAATATAAAAACAATTACCTGTAACTAGTGTAGTCCAGATTCATATTTGCTGTATCCAAAACTGTATGTAAGCTTCTGAGCCTGCCAAGCTTTCTGTGTTGGAGGGACGCCTTCTAGCTTATCAGTGGGAGTGGTACTAGGTAACCTATCTACCACATAAGGAGTGGTTCTGGCCCCAAAATTGTAGTTATTGGCCGTTTGGGCAGTTTTTCCATCTCTCTCTCAACTTTCTAATATAAATGCCTGCATTTGCACTTGTTTCCCTGCTTTCCTGCAACTAGTTTAGTCCAGATACAGATTCTTAGTTTTAGCACTTGAATTTCCTTATTCGTGATCAGCACTTGTTCAGAATTTGTTGTAAGCATTAAACAACCTACTAATTAGTACAACACTCAACCTTCCTCATTACCAAGAGGAAAAAAGGTTTTGTACTTACTTTCCTCACTTGCTTAGAGACAAACAGCTCTTGTACTCACTTTCCTCACTTATCTAGAGGAAGATAGTTTTTTTATTCAGGCATGTCCAAGGGTCAGCTCCCAGAGTTCTCTCCTGTCTATCTGATGAATCTGGGCATCTTGGGGCAATGTAGAAATTACATCATGTACACAGACAACCCTCTCCTCCTACCACCCAACACTACAACCTGTGAGAGATGCACTTATCTAGCCAAACTGGAGGTAAAGCTCTCTCCAATAAAGACTGAACTTGACAGTCAAGAGGAGAAGGTAAACACTTGCACCACACTCATCATATAGTCTCACTAAATCTACACCACCAAAATCCACACATAGAAACACAAAAACATTCATGGAGGCTCTCAATAATAATCTGCTCAAGCAACAGAGACCTCCAAAGCAGAAATGCAAGCAACCTCCACCCTCCAACACAACCCAAATGACACATAGCCCGCAGACTCAGTGTGCCACTCAACCACAACCAATAAGGCAAAACAACGTACCCAACACACTAGTCATATGTGACTCTATAGTCAGGCGCACTGATGTCCCACTCACCAGGCTAAACAAGGAGAAGGTTACTGTCAGCTGTCTGTCGGGTGCCAGGATCCGCCACATAACCTACGCACTCAGGTCACTCCACAACAAGTAAAAATATGACTCTGTCATTGTCCATGTTGGTGTGAATGACCTGAGACATACCTCCCTAGACTACATGAAAAGAGACATGGAAGAGCTCTCTGATCATGTAGCCCAGGCAGGTATGACCCTAGCCCTGAGTAGCATTCTGCCATCTCCCAGAATGTTGCCGCAGTACAAGGACAAAATGATTGACTTCAACAATTGGCTAAGCTTCTGATGCCATTCTAAAGGGATCCAGTATCTGTCTGCCTGGGATGACATGGTCTCCAGACCACGATGCTTTGCCAGAGATGGCCTGCATCTGTCACCCCTGGGATTCCAGATACTGGCTAAAGTTCTTGCTGCCCCTATAGTGCCTTTTTTAGGCAAGGTTCAAATGACAAATTCACCACCATAACAGGAACAGGCAAGCAAAAACTGAGGGTGATGCTACTCAATACTAGAAGTCTAAATCTCAAAATGCACTCACTCGAGGAACTCCTTAAAATGGAGAAGATTGATATCTGTGCAGTGACTGAGACCTGGTTCAAGGCTCCAGAGAGCACACCTGCACTACCAGGCTATAACTCATACCACACTTTTCGGCCATGTAACCTGGACCGGAACACCAAAGGCAGAGGTGTGTCCATATTCATTAAGGATATCCACACCTCCAGGCTAGTTGCTCAGCATAATGCAGCCGAGGTTATCCAAGTGCAACTAACTCTGAGCAAAACTGCAAACTAAATTGTAGCTTGCTACAGATCACCCACCATGCCCAAGGATTCCCACTCCTCTTTTCTTGATGTACTGGAAAGTATTAGGGTTCAACCAAACACCCTAATAATGGACGATTTCAACTACCCCACTATGAACTGAGAAAAGTACTCATGTACCAACTCCTTTGCTCATTGCTTTCTGGAATTCATAAACTCCAATGCCCTGGATCAACTTATCCACACCCCTACCAGGGGCAACAATATCCTAGATTTATTCATTACCAACATGAGTGACCGGTGTTCCACACCTGAAGTCAACGTCTCATTGGTCCGATCCGACCATAAGCTAATTACCTTAGATATCCACATCCTGTCCCCACACCCCATTAAAGAAACCAAGGTAAAAAATTTCTCCAAAGCCAACTTCATGCTTCTTAAGACAGAAGTGGTGAACTTCATGACACCCATGCAGATGTACAATACAGTTACAACTACTGAATCCTACACAATTGCACTTTATAAGCACTTACATGAGTTCATGGATCGTGCTATCCCAAACAGAACCAAGACGCTATCCTCCAAAAAAAGGAAGCCAATCTTGTGGTCCCCTGCCATAAACAAACTGTACAACAGAAGGAAGAAACTGTTGCAAAAGAGAGTAAAATGACATGACTGGAGGAGCTCCCTGGTCAGCCTCAGTAAGAAGCTGTGATCCCTGATAAAATCCTCCAAAGCTAGCTATGAAAACAAAATCACCACTGATTCTAAAGGCAACAACAAAGCATTCTATAGCTATGTCAAGAATCTCAATGGCAACACTCAGATCTGCTATGAGTTGCAGCACAATGGCACTAAATATACAGACCCAACTGATATTGCCAACATCCTGGCAGATAGCTTCAGTGCTAACTTTACCCCCCACTCACCCCCTAAAGAGCCCATCTCTATACCGGATGAATGCAAAGTTCCTGTAATCACGGCTGCACAGGTAAAAACTACACTCTCCAAAGCCAAGCGCACAGCATCCATGGGACCAGACAACATCCCAGGCTGTGTTCTACATGAACTACAGAATGAACTGGCACCCCACCTAAGTACCATGTTCAATCAAAGCCTCACCTCAGGCTTTGTACCTGCTGATTGGCACACAGCAATGGTTATCCCACTCCACAAGGGGGGAGCCATCATGGACACTGGGAACGACCGCCCCATCAGCCTGACGAGCCTGGTCTGCAAGGCCATGGAACATATCATTATGGAACTTATCAACAAAGACATTGGTAATCTTCAAACTCTGGACCCCACCCAGTTCGGGTTTGTAAAAGGCAGATCATATCTCCTAAACCTAACCGACTTCTTTGAAGCGGTCACCAAAGCCACAGACAAGGGTAAGGTGGTTCACACAGCCTATCTAGATCTTGCCAAGGCTTTCGATACCATCCCCCACTCTGGAATTATAGATAAACTCACTAAACTAGGTATAAATCCCTATGTCACAAGATGGGTTGCCAACTGGCTCACTGACAGAACCCAGACTGTGAAAGTAGCAGACTCCAAATCTGACTTCAGACCAGTGACAAGTGGAGTACCACAAGGTTCAGTCCTGGATCCTCTCCTGTTTGGTATCTACTTCTCTGAAGTACAGGCTAACAAAGAAGGTCTTTGGCTAATGAAGTTCACAGATGACTGCAAACTAGGAGCCATAATCAAAACTCCTAATGATGTGGACATCCTACAAAAGGCCTCACTGAGACAGATGCCTGGTGTCAAAACCATGGCCTCAAGCTCAATGCCAAAAAGTGCATTGTCATCCCCTTTGGTAAAAACTCTGTACCCATGAACTACAACATAGGCGGTAGTATACTTAACACCGAAAGTGTGATAAGAGACCTTGGGACACAGGTGGACAGTAGTCTTTCCTTTGATAATTACATCACCACAGTAGTCAGGAAATCCTTCTACGTGGCACACCTCATCACAAAAGGTTTCTCATCCAGAAAAAAAGAGGTCATTGTTCCACTCTACTCATCACTCATTAGACCCATTATAGAGTACAACGCCCCTTTTGGTATGTACCTCACAAGACATCTACAACAACTGGAAAGGCCGCAGAAATACCTCACAAAGAGAATTACTGGCCTCAAACAGATGCCCTATGCAGACCGTCTCAAAAAACTCCAGCTTTACTCTGTCGCATATCGCCTACTCAGAGGTGATCTCTGCCTGACATACAAAGCTATGTCAAACCCAGAGCTGTTGGACATGCTCCACTTAAAAAGATCCCAATCCCTTCGAGCTACATGCTCTAGGGACTTAAACCTTGTCACCACAATAAACAGAACATGCTGGAGGGATAGATTCCTGTCCCAGAGACTTCCCATACTCTGGAATAAACTACCTATCTATATCAAACAAAGGTCCTCATTAGCACTCTTCAAGAAAAATCTTGATGATTGGATGGGAAATAGGACATTCACCCCGGGGATCACCTCTGTGGCTCTGCTCGACAGTGGCACAGGAAAATAATTTTCTTGGGTGGCAAAAGCCAGGGTACCTTTTTGGCTGGGCTTGTATAGGCCCCAGGGCCGATAGCCTAGTACCTACCTATGAACCTATGAACCTATATATATATATATATATATATATATATATATATATATATATATATATATATATATATATATATATATATATATATATATATATATATATATATATATATATATATATATATATATATATATATATATATATATATATATATATATATATGTATTATATATTGAAGGTTGGATGATGTGGGGATAGTGAACCATGAAGTACAATGGATTTGCAAGGAGGAAGTAAGGATAGCTATGAAGAGGATGAAGAATGGAAAGGCTGTTGGCCCAGATGAAATACCTGTGGAAGCATGCAGGTGTTTAGGTGAAATGGCAGTGGAGTTTTTAACTAGATTGTTTAATGAAATCTTGGAAAGTGGGAGGATGCTTGAGGAATGGAGAAAAAGTGTTTTGGTACCGATTTTTAAGAGTAAGGGTGATATGCAGAGCTGTAGTAACTACAGAGGGATTAAACTGATCAGTCACAGCATGAAGTTATGGGAAAGAGTAGTGGAAGCTAGGTTAAGAAGGGACGTAATGATTAGTGATCAGCAGTATGGTTTCATGCTGGGAAAGAGCACTGCACATGCGATGTTTGCTCTGAGTGTGTTGATGAAGAAGTACAGAGAAGGTCAGAAGGAGTTGCATTGTGTTTTTGTCCAGTTGCATGGATATGCACACCACATGCACCACTACCCTCATCATCATGGATCAGGAGCAAACTGTCCACTTAAACGTAAAAATAGCAAGGCCCGTTGGGGACTGATAACATTCCAGTCTGCATCCTACGCGAACTCAGATATATACTTCCAGTTCCATTACATACTGTCTGCAAGCAAAGCCCGAGCAGCTTTGTCAGCCCATCTGCAAGGAACACAGACACTGTTACCCTTCTATATAAATGTGAATGGTGTTTAATGAAATGTGCTGGCCCTCTAAGGGGGGAATATGACACAACAGGACCAGGACTACAATGCATGTTCATACACTGCTGTATCTCATGTGTTTGTATATAGTGTATACTGTTGATAATTAGTCATGTGCTGTCTCTATAAAGAAGTCTGTGCAATTTCTGCAGTCCTGTGATGCGTTTCTCTTTTTATTTCTTCCAGGTGCTATGCTGGGGCAGCTGGACTACAATGAGCAGGAGACTTCGGCCATATGTGAGACCATCCTGCAGAACTATACCATCCTTTTTGGTTGGGGTCACCAAAACCAGCAGGAGTGGAGTGCTCTGTGGGATGAAATTGCCCAAAGTGTGAACAACTTGGGCCACCATAGCTGCACTTACAATTAGGTACGTCATAGAGCAACTGACCTGAATTGGCATGCCCGGCAATGGGCTGCTGCTGTAGTGAGGGACCATTCCACTACTGGTGGGGGGCCAGCTACACAGCACCCTCTTACAGCAGTGGCAGTGCTCCTCGCCAACCTTGGAGTAGCCCCCACAAGAAGACCTACATAAGAACTTTTAGTCGTGGAGGTGGGTAGCACTTAGGCAACAGGCGAGGGGTGTCCGGGTAAGCCAAAAGTGCACATCAATGTACTGAGATTGCATTACAACTGTGTTCTATAGTCTTGAGAAGCATATGTCAGGGTCAAATACTACCACCATAACTGCTATATCACTCCCATTACTAAAATGGTACTATCTAACACCTTCCTCATTCATTGTCTTCTATATGGTGTCCAACTTCTTACAAACCTTCAATCTTCTCTAAAAACAATGCTCTCCTCCTGTTATGAGAAAATATCTAAGTTTGCTACCAGCTAAAAATCCAAATACCACCAATGCAATGCCCTACACAAACTAAATTTGGACTTACCAACCATCCTGTCTACATTCAACTTACTCATGCCCATAAACTCATCTTTAATCCCTCCATCTACCCCACCCTTACATCCCCCTTCAAAATGCAGATACCCAACAGACTTCTAAGATCCAGTTACCAGAATTTTCATTAACTGCATAATCCTGCTCATCCTCCAGGCAGACACCTACTATCCTTTTCCCTAGCTCACCTC
>NC_056725.1:314133692-314203574 GCF_019279795.1 Protopterus annectens
TTAATGTTCTCTGTCCCTATGCAGCATGAACTTTATAACCTGAAACTTTCGAGTGTGTATAACCCTCCCTTACATCCTGGTCTGCTTCTGTTTGAGAAGGCTTGCGAGGTCGATTTCAGACACTTTGAAACACAACAGAAATTTTCAATAAAAAAACACAAGTTTAACATCACTAAACAGCAGCATACCCTCTTAAGGGAACTAGGGGACATCCCAGTTAGGGTCCTTAAACCTGATAAAGGTGGAGGATTGGTAATTTTTGAAAATAGCGATTATTCAGAAAGAATGAAGTCTGTTTTAGATAGTCCAGCTTATAGACCTTCCTCCCTCAATGAATTAAACACAACATTTGCAAGAAACAGAGGATACTTCAGGGACCTCTTTCTGGCGGGGAAAATTAACAATGAGGTCTATCATTATATAGACATCATTACACCAAAAACACCAATTATTTTCGGAATTCCGAAAATTCACAAGAACCTACATGACCCCCCGATTAGAGCACTCATAGATGGCAGGTCCTCTATGACTCACCCGAGTGCCCGTTTAGTTGACAACATCCTAGCAAAATACCTAAAATTAATTCCTTGCATCTGCAAGGATTCATGGACATTCCTTTCAAATATTAACCAACTGCATTTACCATCTGACTTCAACTTTCTAACAATAGACATAGTGGACTTATATACTTCCATCCCACACCAGGAGGCCTCAGAATGGATTGTTATCTTACTTAAGGAATTGGGGGCTCAACAAACTGAAATTGACACAGTTACTGAACTAATTGACATCATACTAACATCTAATTTCTTCATTTTTGAAAATAATTATTTCCTACAAACTCAGGGTATAGCAATGGGCTCACCCTGCGGCACTACAGTTGCCAACATGGTAGTAGCCTTTTGGGAAAAGAAGTTCATTTTGAATAACCCACAATTCATACATTCCATCATCTATTACACTAGATACCTGGATGACATCTTCATCCTTTTCAGAGGCTCCGAACAGGAAGCTGCATTCACTATCAACTACATGAACAACACTACGAGTTTTTTCAAATTTACCTATCATTTCTCCTCTAACTCTATTGACTACTTGGATGTTAAACTTGAAAAAGACTCCATCACAGGCACATTATCATCTACTATCCACAGAAAACCTACCTATTGTAACTCATTTTTACACTTTTCAAGCCAACATCCTTACAAACAAAAAAGATCGATAGTTAAGGGCCAGTTGATTCGGGCAGCTAGAATGTGCAGCACTGACCTCCACTACAACAGCGAGTGCGCACTTCTTTATGATATGTTTTCTAGCCGTGACTATCCCAGCCCATTGATTGATGAGCTTACAACAGAGGTTACCAACAAGAGAGTCAACGGTTTTTATAAACCTTTACTCTCTGGCAACAATACACAAAGTATCAGGGAGCCTGTAGACTTGGTTCTTCCGGGCACATTGGATTTGTCATCTACCACAGGATTAACAATAGACACAACTATTAAACAAAATTCTTTGTCTTCCAGTTTTATAACAACTTTCAACATAGACTCGCAATTTATCAGTTCAATGTTGTTTAAGAATTGGCATTTCATCACTAGTAACAGTTTACTTCTTGAAAAGTTAGGTGAAAAGCCCCTTATTGTGTACAGGAAAGGCAAGAATTTAAAAAGTATACTGGAAACTAAGAAACAACCTGACTTCTTTTCTCGTCAGAAAGGCACCTTTACTTGTGGAAACTGCAATTGGTGCAGATGCCTTAGGACAGGGAACACAATCCAACTGAATGGCAGAAAGTTTACTAGTCAATATAAAGTCAATTGTAATACAAAAAACATAGTTTACCTGGCTACCTGTACTTGTTGCTCAGCCTATTACATCGGCAAAACGGAGCGTAAATTCAAAGAGAGAATTTACCAGCACATGTATGCCATTAAAAAGGGTAAGGAGGACAATGCACTCTCCAAGCACATTCTACAAAACAAAGAACACAGTTTCTTGTTCTTTGCAATGGATCATGTTCCCCATAACATCAGAGGAGGCCCGGTTCCCATTCTATTGGAGACCAAAGAATTGGAATGGCAATTAAAACTAAATGCATTCCAACTACCAGGGTTAAACGAGAACTGCAACATCTCTTGTTTACTCAAACTCAAGAGCTATTTAAGATAGTTTTAAAACTTTTATGTATTTTTTGTTTAGGGCTTAGTAGAAATTTTTCTCTTGCCCTGCACTATTAATTTGGTTACGATTGGACACATACATTTTTTTCTCCTTTTTTTTTCCCTCTTCATTTTACTCTTATGGACACAGTTCATATTTAGAATCCATCAGGTAGTCTTAATCAGCTAGTTCACTATTGTCTCGATTAGTTCATTTAGCAATACATTTAGGGTAGGGAGGAAGACACAAAGGGTGGTATTCTTTCTCATATGTTCCAGGAAATCTTCTTCCTACTCACTGATTAGTATATACTCTGTGCTTGTTTCTGTACAATATATTTTCTCTATGTGGTAATACAGTTTACACATTCTGCACGAACCTGCTTCTGGCCACTCGGATGAGTTGCCTCTCTACAATGTGCTTTCCTTAGATTAATTTTTTGACCATTCGGTCATTAATTTTGATACACCTTTAACAAGATGAGCATACTTTTTGTTCACCCTTATAAGACCACTGAGATATCCATTAGAGTTTTCTGTTGCACAATTCAGAGAATCAACTTCATTAAAGTCTGAAACTTCTGAGTCGATTATTGACTTTTAAATACACACTCACACTGTCTCAATTTTTTGTTCCCTTTTTGTAGATTTAAGTTCCAGTTTAATAAACTTGCACAACACAAGCTGATGAGCATTTTCTAACTCTTTTTGGTTAGTGTAATCAACTTGTTTGGTTCGTAACATGGAACTTGTTACTATAGAAAATTACTATCTCAAAAAACAAAAACATCTTAAAAAGTCCTAATTTGGGATGTAACGCTTATGTATGCTGTCACTTGTTTATTTGTCACAACATTTTCAATAATTGTTGTTTTGAATTTTATATCTTTTGTATTTAAATGAGAACAACATTTTAATTGATTTGTACTATATAACTTTTTATGTACTACACCTTTTAGAAAACTTAAGCGCTTCAAGTTTTGGCGCTCTTTTTTGTTTTTAAAAATTAACTTCACATTGCTTTTTATACTCTCTGAGGAAGCTACAACTGAGTTTGCAGCGAAAACGTCTTTTGTTTAACAAATAAAAAGTGCGTTAAGGACACAACAACTTCGTACAGTGGATTTGTACTCTCCGTTAACCTTGCTGTTTTTATCATTGGTTTTCGTGTTTTGCAAAAGTCTGTTTACAGCATATATATATATATATATATATATATATATATATATGTGTGTGTGTATATAAAGATATGTATATATATATATATATATATATATATATATATATATATATATATATACACGAAGGAAACAATACGATATACAATCTGTGTGGTGACCTGACGAGTGCTGTGCACAGTGAATGGCTTTGCAATCTGACAGATTTGGAGGTGTTCTGCAAGGGAGAGTCTGCAAACACTGCCATGTCAAGATGTGCCATGCTGATACACACCTTCCCAAGATTACTGAATGCTGTGATGAGATGAACAGGTGCTTTACCAAAGTATCAATTTGCAGGTGTGCACCCCTATGCAACCCAGCTGTTGTAGTCATATCATGTACTATATGTGAACCCTACCTGATGTGCATGGTCTTCAATTGGAGTGCACAGGTTATATGTCATATGAAATAGTGGAAATGGTATGGCAATATCACTGGTGTCTTGTGTGATCTGTCACAAAATCATTGCATGTTAGAAAGGGTTTGTACTCTTACTATATCCACTGTAAGCTGGGTTTGTACTCTTACTATATCTACTGTAAGCTTGGGAAGTTGTTTCAGTAACCTTGTTTTCACATACATGTACTGCAGGTTATGCCATCTTCATATCACAGCATGACGTTAAGTAGGGTCACCACTCCACTGGACCAACCACTAATGTATCAAACACACATAGAAGGTATGATCAGCAGACAGGAAAGATGAACCACATATGTAGATATTCGTAGAAACTCTGCACAGTTGGTAGGTATGTTCTCTAGGTTGGGCCATAGTGCTATATAGATGAACATTAATGTTTACATGGGTGCATTGTGTTGTAGGGGAAGGCTTACCACCAAATAAAAACAGTCACATATCCGAGTGGTGTAAATTTGTAGTTACAGTAAGTTGAAAGGTATGCACTGCATGATGTTGATGACCACTCCAGAATGCTGTTTTGGTCTGAGTGTGTGTCATGACTGTAATCTGTTCCCTAATGTGAGATCTGTGGAATGCCTCTGGGACACCTCACGTGTGTGTGTGTGTGTGTGTGTGTGTGTGTGTGTGTGTGTGTGTGTGTGTGTGTGTATGTGTGTGTGTGTTTGTGTGTGTGACTGAGTGCATGAGTGTGCCACCAAACTTTTCTGTGTGTGTTTGTGTGTGTGACTGAGTGCATGAATGTGCCGCCAAACTTTATAGTGCCAATAGGAATGTACATATGCTGTCTTTTTCTCACAAGGGTCCATGGTGGTTGTAGTCCCTCCCGCTATTACTTTGTTTGGTGACTCTGACCATGATAATACCCATATTGAGCCACAGGTGGGATTGTCAGAGGCTGCAGCTGTGTCATTGGTTGACATCCTACCTATATCAACCCTCTCACTGCACACAGTCACAATGCCCACCCATTCCTCATCACCAGTGGCCACAATAGAAGGACAGCTGGGTGCTGGCACAGAACATGCAAGTGTGGTGACTATCACAAGTGAGGACCCAGGCACTGGCCATGGTCAGAGTACTGGCAAGGTCCCACACAGGCAGGCAGGTAGGGGTGCTCGGGAGGAGAATGGCTGCCTGTCCAGCCCATGTTGGTGGTGCCACTGGTGCAGTAACTAGATGCATGTTTCGGTCCATAATGGATGCACAGGCACGTAATGAACATAACAACAGACAAGTTCACAGGCTGGTGGAAGAACATCTCTCTGGTGCCTGTGGCAATTTTCGCGAACTTATTGCAGCCATGTGTGAGGGTAATGTGATCACAGATAGACAGTGAGGTCAGATCGTGGCATTCCTCCACCATGGAGTATCTCTGCTTGAACATATGGCAGACGGGAGGCATTGGCCACATGAAGGTATCTCAGAACAATGATCATCTGGGCGTGCACATGGCCATGCACCATCACGCTCCCGTATAGGTGGTAGCACCAGCACTAGTGAGGGTGGTGTCATGTCCACACCAAGATGTGACAGGCCATGGACACATGGTCCTGGACAGTCCCAACAGGGTCGCAGATCCAGCAGACATATGTTACCATCAGGGAGCAGTACTTTCTCCGGCCTTTCTGGCCTTGTCATTGGTGGTGCTCGTGATACCCTTGGCTGATCCAGTTCCCATGTCCATGGCCGGAGGCAGTGAAATGTACATTCTGCTATTAATGGGCCACAGCTGTCCAGAAAACATCAGTGCAGGGCAGCCACATGGTGTGTCTGTCTGCACGCACACACACACACACACACACACACACACACACACACACACACACACACACACACACACACACACACACACACACACACACACACATCTCAATCACAATAAACTCACCATGACACACATGCACCACAACTGGACAGGCCATGCCATTCCCATACCCCAAACACACACCCATACTGTCAATCAAATGCCACAGCCTAGGGCTCTGGCAAAACCACACAACACACTGTGCATATAATGAAACCTGTGCCAGATCCCTGACATCCAAAATATTGATGCAAAGTCTTGCAAATATGGGTCTGATGCCCAGGGTGAACTTAATAAATTGTATTGAGGTAATGCTGTGTAGGGTGCTGTCATCTGACATTTGTAAGGGGTACACAGAGTGTGTGTACAGTTTAAGAAATGATGCATTATTGCTATTCTTAATGATGTCTGACTTTGTTCTCGCATGCTGTTTCCTGTTTGTGTTCTAGGCCTCTGTGTGTCATCAGGATGTAGCCTTGCAGCAAGATCAAGGGGTATAGCAGTACGGTAACACATCAACCATGTCATAGGCAAGGTACAGCTGTATATGCATAAATTTCATAGGTCTGTACAACAGTGATTGCATATGCTTCACAGATTATAGGGCTGAGGGTTGTATATAGGTTTATGGTGATTGACAACATCTGTTTCAGAGTGGAAAATGTTAAGTGTGGCAGTTTGGACACACATACTTTTGCTAATATCCACACTCCCAGGGGGTATTCATCAAACAAAAACACTCAAGATTACTACACACACACACACACACACACACACACACACACACACACACACACACACACACACACACACACACACACATATTTGGCAGTACTGAGATCAATTGGTTCATAGCTTCATAGATGTGTAGTAGGTGAATGGCCATGAAGGCTTTACAAGGCTATGCCAAAAAATACCCTGGCATCAGGCCACATGAAAATAGTCCCCAGAGTGGCTAATGAGTATATTCACTGGAATGATCCCCAGGGGTGGGTATTGTATTCCCCATCCACTCATCCAGATGTGTATTGTGGATGGCCAGTGGTGTGCATTACTTCACATGTATGGGAATTATATTCCATACCATGGACAGTGTCTGGGTTGTGAACCTGTCCCACAAGCATGTCCTTTGGAGTGTGGATGTGTGCTTAAAGTACCTGCGGCATGTTCTGTGGACAGATTGGGATCTTCAGATGTATCATTCTTGACTCAGTTTGGTGAGACATGGCTGTGTAACTCAGGCAGTGGTTTCACCTACATAGACAGTGTGATACAGGGATTCATTGGAGTTATAGGAGTCTGTCCATACAGGGCTTGTGTGTAAGGCCTGGTATTATCTTTGTGGGGTACATTTGCAGCCTCTACAGTTGTTGCAGATGTCCAGTGGTGTACATAGCAAAACCACCACTGTACATATTAATTAGGCTACTGAGGGGATGGTACAGGGTGATCATGTCCTTTTACTTACTGGATAACACACACTTAGGTGATATAAGACATCAAAGTACTTTCTGATGTCAGTGGCCCTGTTGTATTCAATGGACAGCTCACTGTCAACCCATGTTCCCCATTATGTTATAACAACATTACTTTTCAGTGGACTACCAGCAATGTATAACTTCATGTGAGCCATGGTGTTCATAAAGTTAATGATGGCACATCTCCTGGTATTGAGGTAATATCCAGAGTTCTGACAAGAGTCATATGTGTCATAGTGGCCTTTGTGCATGATGTAAACATCCCATAGGTTCCACAGGGTAAATGATGCAGGCCTGCACATCAGAATTTATGAGCATGTGCAGCATTGGGCCACTGACCTCATCCACCATGCCTGTCAATGGGCAGCTGCTATAGCAAGGGACTGGCTAGCCACAGGTGGGGGCCCAGCCATACAGCCCACACTGACACCCACCGAGGATCTCCTCGCCAAACTTGTGGCACACACCCCACACACAAGCCATAATGCTGAGAGAACCATTGTGGAGGTGGGTTGCACACACACACTGGATGAGGAGCTTACAAGTAAGGGCTCAGTGGGGATTAGTGCAGTAATGTATCAGACATGCATGTATCTGTATTGTATCTACATGCATGTGTCAGATGCGAATGCAGTTGCGGATGGGGTTTTCTAATGCACAGAGGTGCACATCTATGATGAGATCAGGACATTGTGTATTATTATGGTTAGTATTGTAGATGTGCAGACATGCTGTACCATGGTCACATGTAAGTCTGCCGACAATAACTCCATCTCACAACTACCTAGGACCCTCTGGTCTGTATATGGAACAGCAGCCTGAAACTGGCGAGTATGACATTGTTCTGTTGTCTTGCAATAGCCCAGGCATGTGAAGCGCATGCAATTTACCATGCACACAACCATCAGTAATAGATATATTGCTTTATGTAATAGCTATATTGCTTGTTGTGCATGTTAACTTGTGCTGGGGTTTACTGTATTGCATCACAGTGGTCACCAATGGGGACTATCTGATGTGAATTCAACATTCCTGTAGCATACCTTACGACTTGTCAGTGCCAAGATGTCTGGACAGAGGCCAGCAAAATAGGCTGGACAAATGGCCTAAGGTAGCATCATGCATGACACATTAGTGGCACACAGTGGATATAAATTGTGTACACACCCCTCTTAAGATGCAAGGTGTTCCTGTTACATACTAATTATGACCACAATATGATGGTCCACACTTCCTCCAGCCTGTAATGTGACCGATAACAGGAGTAGCTCACCTGTAAAACCATGCATCTGGACTCATGTATTGCATCTACAAGGCTGGCCACCTGTGAGGGTGGCAGATGTCATATCAGCATGATGTTTCAGTCAGGTATGATACCTCATGCTGTCATATGTGTCAGTATACTCACTGTGGCCTATTTGGTTATAATATCACATACATGGGCATTGATAAAGGCATACAGACCACTTCTGACCACGTATATGTTGCAAACATATGGATATGTCAGACTCATCTGTACAGAGGACTGTACAATGGCTTAACCTTCTGCATGTGAGGCAGATGCTGTTACCACACTACACAAAGTAATGGCAGCGGGAGGTGGTCAACAGCCATGTATGGTATACAGATCAAAATGGTATAAGCCACACAAGATATGATCTTCACACACACACACACACACACACACACACACACACACACACACACACACACACACAGTTGCCAGCATTAGGATTAGAACTCCTACCTATCTAGGTATTCCTACAATAGAGCTACACAGTTATTAGATGTGCCACAGAATTTCTACATTTCCATCTCTTCCAAAGGTGCATCTCAGGTGGATAACATCAACAGGACTACTAAATTGGAGTGAAGGGAAGTGTGAAGAGTAGTACACAGGTCAAAAATGCTATTAGCCTGAGAGTACATGTTTCAGACACACACACACACGCACACACACACACACACACACACACACACACACACACACACACACACCCACACACACATGCACACTTGCCGGTATTGGGATTAGAACTCTTGCCTATCTAGGTATTTCTACTATAGTGCTACACAACTATCAGATGCGTCACAGAACTTATATATTTCCACCTCTTCCAAAGGTACTTCTAACATGGATGACATCAACAGGACTTCTAAATTGGAGTGACGGGAAGTGCAAAGGGTAATACACAGGTCAAAAATGGTGTAAACCAGACAGTACATGATTCACACACTTGCCAGTATTGGGATTAGAACTCCTGCCTATCTAGGCATGTATACTATAATGTTCGTTACTGCATGCGCTACAGAGCTTACTGAATTTTCTTATGGCCAAAGCTGCTGGTAACTGCACAGCTGTGGTAAAGTATTACAGGTTGCAGACAGTCTGCCTTCTGTTCCACCTGTACATCATGCTAGTTCTTCCTGTCTTAAACTTCAACTAGCATTATGCCTTGTCACTTCACCAGGTTATTGTATCAAGACATGTGGCACACCTGGGAGCCATCAGCAGTATTCGTTCATCACAGATGTAGCCCCAGTTTTTACTAGTTATGTCCACCCTTCCTGGCATGTTTTTAGGGTGGATATTTGTGCTTATACCTATTAACTTAGAGCACTTGTCCATTCTGAGGCACTGTTGCAACTGCCTCATCTACACAGACAGTCCTCCCCTATAAACTCCAAACACTCAGACCTGTGAGGGTTACCCATATATCACCCAATGTGGCATATGCAGTCTCCAGCAAAGACTGAACTAGCAGGACATGAGGATATGATCAACACCTGCACCACACCATGTGGAACACATAGCTCAGCATGACACCCACTTTGACAGCCATGACATACAGAGAAAAGCCACACACCCACCTTCCTATTGGCACTCAATGGACATTTATCCAAACAGCACAGACTAGTAAGACAGACACCCACTCAGACACCGTGACATGATTCATGCAAAGGGACACATATTTAACCTGCACAGTGTGCCCCTCTACCTAAGCTCCTAAGGCTAACTACCTTGCACAATACATTGATCATGGACAACTCAATGTTGAGGCACACACATATCCCACTCACTAAGTTGAATATGGAGCAGGTAACAGACAAATATCTATCACATGCCAGCATCCAGCACATGACACAGTCATTCATGGCACTCCACAACAACTACGAGTATCACTCTGTATCCATGTGAGTGTGAATGACTTGGGGCACACCTACTGGACTACATGACAAGAGACGTGGTTGAACTATGGTCCAGGCATGTGTGACAGTAGCCCTGGGCAGTGTACCACTGTCACCCAGAATGATGCTGTGGTACTATCAACAGATTTGACTGCAACATTGGTTTACGTGTTATGTGTCATTCTCAGGGGATCCAGTACCTCTCTGCTTGGGATGAAATGATTGACAGAACCCAATGACTTGCCAGAGATGCCCTATATCTATCACCACTGGGTTTACAGGTACTGGATAAGTATCTTTCCACCCCTAAGATGTTTTATTAGACAGTGTTGTTAATGTTATTACCACCATTACAGCTACACATGTATACAATTTGAGGGTCATGCTGCTCAACAGTAGACATCTAACTGTCAGGATGTAGTCACTCATAGCAGTCGGAGTGGAGGACACATGTCTGATGTAATGGAAAGGTGGTTCACAGCAACAGACAGCAGACCTGCAGTATCAGACTATGACACATTCCACAGCTGTTAGCCCCCAAACATGGACCACACAACACCTCCGCAGGTGGAATTGTCTCCATAATCATTATGGCTAGGAACACCTCCAGACTAATATGCCATCATAATGCAGTGAAGATACTTCCAGTATTCCTTGGGGTAATAGTGTAATCCAGACCGTAGCCTGCTATAGATCCACATCTATGTCCCTAGGATGTCAATGCACAATCCTAAACACCCTGCCATCTATGATGGTCCAGTGCAACACTGACATAGTATGAGTCTTCAACTACCTCTCCATTACCTGGGTAATGTGGCCAAGCACCAGTACAGTGGCCCAACACGTCTGGGATTCATCATTTCCATTGCCCTGGACCAGGTCATACTGACCCACAGTAGAGGATGCAACAAATTTGACCTGTGTAAACTACTTAAATATGGGACTGCTGCTCATCCACAAATGTCAATCCCTGCATGGTGAGATTCAAACAGGCTGTAATCAACATGGAAATCAACATGTCAGCCACACACCCCACAAAGGTAACCACCTTGTAAAACCTCTCCAAAGCTGGCA
The DNA here is from genome assembly GCF_019279795.1 of Protopterus annectens. Classification (NCBI taxonomy): domain Eukaryota; kingdom Metazoa; phylum Chordata; order Ceratodontiformes; family Protopteridae; genus Protopterus; species Protopterus annectens. Next base: position 314,145,040 of record NC_056725.1, read on the forward strand.
TTGCAGCCATGAAGACAGGGGTAGATGTATTCACTGCATCCATGGCAATGGGAAATAGCTGCATAACAGTGGAATCATACACATAGCACTGTACAAACAAGTACATGAATGCATGGTACTAGCCAGAACCAAATTAACCCAGACACTGTCCTTCAAAGACTGGGAGACAATGTGATGGTCCCCTGCCATTACTAAAGTGTACATCAGGAGGAGAACACTGTTGCAGAGAAAGGTGATGTCCCATGACTGTTGAACTCCCTTATTAGCCTCAAACACAATGTTGGATCACTCATGGAATCCCCTACAGGCATCAATGATGGCAGAAATGCAGCAGACACTGATGACAGTCACAACAGCCTTTGGTAGTCACATCAACAACCTCCAGAACATTAAACACAAGTGCTGCAAGTTACTGCACAACGTTAACACCTATCCTGAGACAACAGATATTAGCCACAGTCATGGCATTGCATTCAGTGCCAGCTTTACCCCTCTCTCCCCCCACAAGTGAAGTGCTAATTGAATCTTTTCTCACATGCTGTATCCCTTTTCCATTCTAGGCATCTGTTTGTCACCAGTATGTGTGCATGCAGAAAAATCACAGGGTATGGCAGTGTAGTAACACATGCACCATGTCATAGGCAGGGTTCAGTGTGTGCACGGAAATCCCTGGTCTGTAACACAGTGATTGCATATGCCTCACAGATTATAGGACTGAGGGTTGTACATAGGTATATGTTGATTTACAACATCTGTTGTAGAATGGAGAATGGTACTTGTTGTGGTTTGGACACACCTCCGATTGCTAATAACCACAGCCACAGAGGATATTCATCAACCAAATGCACTGAGATTACTATTCACACACACACACACACACACACACACACACACACACACACACACACACACACACACACACACACACACACACACACACACACACACACACACACACACACACACACACACACACACACACACACACACACACACACACACATGCACACACACCAGTACTGAGATCCATAGGTTTATTGCTTCATAGGTGTGTAGTAGGTGAATGGGCCTGAAGGCTCTACAAGGCTAGCCCAAAGGAATACCTTTGCATCAGGAAACATGAAAATAGTCCCCAGTGTGGCTCAGAAGTATAACCACTGGAGTGGTCCTCAGGGGTGGGTATTGTATTCTCCATGCACTCATCCAGAATTCCATTGTGGGTTGCCAGTGATGTGCACTGCTTCACATATATGTGATTTATATTCCATAACATGGGCAGTGTCTGGGTTGTGCACATGTACCACATGCATGTTCTTTGAAGTGTGGAAGTGTACTTGAGGTCTCTGGGGCTTGCTGTGTGGACAGATTGGTATCTTCAGAAGTAGCATTCCTGATCTTGTTTGTGAGACCTGGCTATGTAACTGAAGTAGTGATCGCACCTACATAGATAGTATGATATGGGGATTCATTGGAGTTATTGGCATCTGTCCAAAAAGGGCATGTCTATAAGGCATGGTATTCCCTTTGTAGGGATATGTTTGCAGAGTCTACAGTTTTTGCAGGCGTCCAGTGGGGAACATGCCAAAATAGCCAATGTACACATTGATCGGGCTACAGAAGGCATGGAACATGGTGCCATGTCCTTTTACTTGCTGGATAACACACAGTCAGGAGATGTAACACATCAAAGTACTTTCTGATGTCAACAGGCATGTAGTCCACTGCAATCACACTGTGGGTACTATATGTGAGGCAGTTTACAGGAGAACTACCAATATAGTGGTTGCTACCTAGCCAAGTGTGTTTGTGTATGATCCGTGGGTAGAAAGTGGTCTCTGAGTATTAGAAGGGTTGCCTATATTGTTCACTAATCCATACTGTCACATAGTCATTCCACATGGCACTAGACATTTAGGGCTGTGGATTGTTTACACCAACCTCTACAGTGTTTGACAACTGTTGGCCTTGTAATGTGGACATTGAGATATATACTAGGTCTTCAATATAATAATTTAGCAAAGCCCACCCCCAATAGATCCTATTGTTTCACAATTACACCAACACCCACACAGGATACTGATGACAGAGAAACAGACACAAGCTTGCCAGTACTGAGTTTTGAACCACTCCCTCACTATGTATTGCTACTACAGTGTTACGCAGTTATCGCACACGCCAGAGAGCTTATATGTTGGAGAGCTGTCCAAAGATTTGTTTGAAGGTGAGTGACATCAGCAGCAGTGCTAAAGGAGGGGTAAGGGAAGTGTAGTAAGTGTGAATAACCACAAAACCAGGTGTCTACAAAGACATGCACACTCTCTCATACAAACACATTTTCACAGATTCCAGGAACAGGATTAGAATCTACTGCCTAACTAATTTGCTACGCTATAGTATTACGCAGTTATCTCAAGCACCACAGAGCTTATATGTTAGAGAACTGTCCAACGATATGTTTGTAGGTGAGTGACATCAGCAGCAGTGCTAAAGGAGGGGTAAGGTAAGTTTAATGTGTATTGTAATGGCCTCAATCACATTCATCTAGAAACACAAACACACACTCACACAATTTAACATTTGACAGGACTGACATTACAACTGCTACATGGATACTTATTTGGACTGTAGTGTTACACAGTTATCACAAGCACTGCTGAGACTATAGGGCTGGGGGCTAACCAAAGGTATTTCTACAGTGAATGCCATCAGTGCATCATGTGCTATATGCCAATGGGATGTGTACTGGATGGGAAAGGCCTGGTAATGGGATTATCTCTGTCACTGTCTGTCTTTCTGTTCCCCATGTCTCTGTGTGTGTATGTATGACATTTTATACTGTCTTGGCCTTAGATATGTGGGAGCATTCCTATCCAGTGTGTGAGTGTGAAGTATCAATGGTGTACAATTTGGTGTGTGTGCACAGACAGCTGTGAATAACCAATATCTGTAGTCCTCTGTGTTGAGAGACATGGGCTTCATTTCTCTAAGTTTAGGAGCATGCCCCGTATGACCTTCTATATTGAGCGTGTACATCCATTCAGGGAAGTTTGTACTCCAGTTCTGGATTTGTATGCTACAGCTACACCTAGCAAACTGTTTCTGCAGGATATCTATAAATAGGGTGCCATTATGGAGACACAATGGGCATAACATAGAGAGGATATTTTAACTATTGCTGTCTGTGCTGTTTATGTGACATGTTTGGTTGTAGCATAGATTTTCTGACATATGTACTGTTTTACACTATGATGTATCATGTCATCAACTACTGACAGTTATCAATCTTTGCACAGTTATTTACCAGGGAAATACAGGATGAAGGAAGCTGAGACCAATATTCTGAGGCATGTAGACTTTACACATTCTGGCACACACCTGCCATTGTGGAGGGGTAGCTACAGACAATAGACTGCTGGTTCTGTGTAGATGGTGCAGCAAATTGTTAGTATGCTGGCTGGGGATCCCCTCCTTGTGCTTTTTATGCTTTTTCAACTGCACAGAATGGCCATATCCAGCTGGGGCCATACTTCTCAGCTGTGCAGATACACCCAGGCTATCTAGAGGCAGGACTCATATAGCTGATCAGTTTACCTTCACACTATGGTTTGCAAACAGTTTTACGGCTATTCATTCATGGGATTGCAGTCAAGGAACAGTATGGATGAACATTAGAGGTTCAGACTTCGCATACTCCATGACATCCTTGCTTCTCCACCCCCCCCTCTATTATTCTCTCCTCTTACTAATATTATGTAAGAAATATCTCCGAGATATCAATATAGTTGAGCCTTTATCCCAGTAGAATTTTTGGCCTGGTCCACAGTCCTTGCAGTAGGACATGGGGAGTCATGCTACTGGCATTTATCAACATGGCCTTGCATTTTTTTTCTGTTTACTGTGTTAGGTTGTTAGTTGGGACATCTTGACATTCCATACATTGGCAAAATGGGTGAGGCATGGGCCTTTGCCAGAGGACAGTAGGCCATTTGAAAGCACTGCAGGCCATTTGTTACTGCATTTCTACGTGGCATTGTGTGCGAGGGTGCACACCTGCAGACTTTAAACATTTGCAATGACTGTACTGGTATTCCGGTTATTCTGTTGGTTTCCATTTCATGTTGTTTTGTGACCTATCATGCAGAAAGGAGGCATATCGGTAGACTACACATGTTAGATCTTAATGGCATAAACTTCAGTTTCAGACTTCTTACCCTTCAGAACTAGAATGCAACTGTCAGACCTGTTGTAGTATGTCTGAGTAGGTCTGGTGGGGGGGCTGTTCACCATTGCAATCATTTGGTGGCATTAGTCCGGCCTTTCTTTATGGTCATCTACACCTGTCCTGCTGGTTGAGGCTGGAGGTGGGTATGTGACCCTCACTGACATCCATATGTGTGACCTATTGACACCCACAGTTATTTGGGCCATCACATGTACTGAGGTGGGGGTTGTCATCTTCTGTAGGGCTGCCTAGAATGTTGACACCAGTAGTTATTGTGAATTTCCTACTGTCCCTTTAGCTGTCTGCTGCTATCCCATTCAGCCACCCAATTCCCTTGCATGCTTGCATCCATATCATACATTCAACTATGAGAACATACTACTCCATTCAGTAATTTATAGGAAGGGTGATATACCTTGTTGCTGCACCAGTATTTGCAGACGGTGCTGGAGGGCTGACTATATTGGATGCACATAGTGTACTCCCTATACATGGTAAAGCACAGGCAGTGTCATGTTTGGCATCTCTTTTACTGTATGTGCTAGTTGGAGAGAGGTATCCATCCTTGAGTCCCCACAGTGTCAGTGTGTGTGTGCTATGCATTGCCTCTTTGCCAAGGTCTGGGCATACTGGGCATGCCTCCTTCTGCCTACAGTGGCAGGCTTAGGATGTTCCTCCTCTGTGTCACTCTTTGCCTGTGCTGGCCTTGGCAATGGTGGGGGGCTATGTGGCCCTTCTCCTTGCTGTTCCTGCTGCAACTGTTTCCACATGATCATATTGTGCAGCATGGCACATTCTATGAACATTTGTGTACATGTAGCTGGAGAGTACTGCAAGGCTCCACTGGATATGTGAAGGCAACGGAACTGTGACTTGAGAATCCCAAACACATGCTCTACAATAATCCTGGTTTGTGCATGTGCCTCATTATTGTGTTCCTGTTTGGGTGTATGTGCATTTCTGATGGGTGTTATCAGTCATGGCTCCAATGCATAGCCAGCCTCCCCCACTAGATGGCCATATGGGATGTTCATCTGGCAAACACCTGATACAGCTGTGAGCAATGCCAGATGTGGGAGTCATGATAGCTTCCAGGGCTGCCAGCACACACATTCATGATAATGCCCTGGGCATTGTACATGACCTGGCAGTTGATAGAGGGAAAGCCCTTACAGTTTATGTAGACCCCACCCTGCTCACCAGGTGGTGTTTGATGTGGATGTGCATGCAGACTATAGCACCAATTACCTCAGGGTATTCTGCTATATGGTGGAAGAGAAGCATAACTCTGGTCAACGTCTCACGGGTGTTGGGGAAATAAATGTGGTCATTGGCATGTGGTGTTTCCTGTTTGTGTTCTAGGCCTCTGTGTGTCATCAGCATGTGGCCCTGCAGTAAGACCAAGGGGTATGGCAGTGCGGTAACACATCAACCATGCCATAGGCAAGGTACAGCTGTATCTGCATAAATTACATAGGTCTGTACAACAGTGATTGCATGTGCCTTACAGATTATAGGGCTGAGGGTTGTATATAGGATTATTCTGATTGACAACATCTGTTTCAGAGTGGAAATTGGTAAGTGTGGTGGATTGGACACACCTCCATTTGCTAATAACCACACCCCCAGGGGGTATTCATCAAACAAAACACTCAAGATTATTACACACACACACACACACACAGACACACACGCACACACGCACACACACACACACACACACACACACACACACACACACACACACACACACACACACACACACACACACACACACACGCGCGCGCGTGCACACACACACACACACACACACACACTTGGCAAAACCGAGATCCATTGTTCATAGCTTCATAGGTGTGTAGTAGGTGAATGGCCACGAAGGCTCTACAAGGCTAGGCCAAGGAAATTACCTGGCATCATGCCACATGAAAATAGTCCCCAGTGTGGCTACTGAATATACACACTGGAGTGATCCCCAGGGGTGGGTATTGTATTCCCCATCCACTCATCCAGATGTGTTTTGTGGATGGCCAGTGTTGTACATTACTTCACATGTATGTGATTTATATTCCATACCATGGAGAGTGTCTGGGTTGTGAACCTATCCCAGAAGTATGTCCTTTGGAGTGTGGATGTGTGCTTGAAATACCTGGGGCATGTTGTGTGGACAGATTGGGATATTCAGATATAGCATTCTTGACCCAGTTTGGTGAGACATGGCTGTGTAACTCAGGCAGTGGTTTCACCTACATAGACAGCATGATATAGGGATTAATTGGAGTTATAGGAGTCTGTCCATACAGGGCATGTGTGTAAGGCCTGGTATTAACTTTGTGGGGTACATTTGCAGCCTCTACAGTTGTTGCAGGTGTCCAGTGGTGTACATCACAAAAGGGCCACTGTACATATTAATTGGGCTACTGAGGGGAAGGTACAGGGTGACCATGTCCTTTTACTTACTGGATAACACACACTTGGGTGATATAAGACATCAAAGTACTTTCTAATGTCAGTGGCACTGTTGTGTTCAACAGACAGCTCACTGTCAACCCATGTTCCCCATTATGTTATAACAACATTACTGTTCAGTGGGCTACCAGCAGTGTATTACTTCATGTGAGCCATGGTGTTCATAAAGGTAATGGTGGCACATCTCCTGGCATTGAGTTAATATCCAGGGTTCTGACAACAGTCATATGTGTCATAGTGGCCTTTGTGCATGATGTAAACATCACATAGGATCCACAGGGTAAATGATGCTAGCCTGCACATCAGAATTTATGAGCATGTGGAGCATTGGGCCACCGACCTCATCCATCATGCCTGTCAATGGGCGGCTGCCATAGCGAGGGACTGGATGGCTACAGGTGGGGGCCCAGCCATACAGCACCTACTGACACCCACTGAGGATGTCCTCACCAAACTTGTGGCACACACCCGACGTACAAGCCATGATGCTGAGAGAATCATTGTGGAGGTGGGTTGCACACACACACTGGATGAGGAGCTTGCAGGTAAGGGCCCAGTGGGGCTTAGTGCAGTAATGTATCAGACATGCATGTATCTGTATTGTATCTACATGCATGTGTCAGGTCTGAATGCAGTTGTGGATGGGGTTTTCTAATGCACAGAGGTGCCCATCTATGATGAGGTCAGGACATTATGTATTATTGTGGTTAGTACTGTAGATGTGCAGACATGCTGTACCAAGGCCACATGTAGGTCTGCTGACAATAACTCCATCTCAAAACTACCTAGTACCCTCTGGTTTGCATATGGGACAGCAGCCTGAAGCTGGTGAGTATGACATTGTTCTGCTGTCTTGCAATAGCCCAGACATGTAAAACACATGTATTTCACCATGCACACAACCATCAGTAATAGTTATATTGCTTTATGTAATAGCTATATTGCTTGTTTTGCATGTTAACTTGTGCTGGAGTTAACTGTATTGCATCACAATGGTCACCAATGGAGCCTTTCGGATGTGAATTCAACATTCCTGTAGCATACCTTACAACTTGTCAGTGCCAAGACTTCTGGAAAGAGGCCAGCAAATAGGCTGGACAAATGTCCTAAGCTAGCATCATGCATGACATATTAGTGGTATACAGTGGATAGAAATTGTGTACACACCCCAGTTAAGATGCAAGGTGTTCCTGTTACATACTAATTATGACCACAATTTGATGGTCCACACCTCTTCCAGCCTGCAATGTGACCCATAACAGGAACAGTTCACCTGTAAACCATGCATCTGGACTCATGTATTGCATCTACAAGGCTGGCCACCTGTGAGAGTGGCAGACATCCTATCAGCATGATGTTTCAGTCAGGTATGATACCTCATGCTGCCATATGTGTCAGTATACTCACTGTGGCTTATGTTATATAATATCACATACATGAGCATTGTTAAGGCATACAGACCCCTTTTGACATATTATAGGTTGCAAACATATGGATATGACAGACTCATCTGTACATAGGACTGTACAATGGCTTAACCTGCTGCATGTAATGCAGATGCTGTTACCACACTATACAAAGTAATGGCAGTGGGAGGTGGTCACTAGCCATGTGTGGTATACACATCAAAATGGTATAAGCCACACAAGATATGATCTTCACACACACACACACAGACACACACACACACACACACACACACACACACACACACACACACACACACACACACACACACACACACACACACACACACTTTCCAGTATTGGGATTAGAGCTCCTGCCTATCTAGGTTTTTCTACTATTGTGCTATGCAGTTATCAGATGTGTCACAGAGCTTATATATTTCCACCTTTCCAAAGGTACTTCTAACATGGATGACATCAACAGGACTACTAAATTGGAGTGAAGGGAAGTGTGAAGGGTAGTACATATGCCAAAAATGGTATAAACAAGACAGTACATGATTCACATACTTGACAGTATTGGGATTAGAATTCCTGCCTATCTAGGCATGTATACTATAATGTTAGTTACTGCATGCGCTACAGAGCTTACTGAATTTTCATATGGCCAAAGCTACTGGTAACTGTACAGCTGTGGTAAAGTATTACAGGTGGTAGACAGTCTGTCTTCTGTTCCACCCATACATCATGCTAGTTCTTCCTGTCTTGAACTTCAACTAGCATTATGCCTTGGCACTTCACCAGGTTAATGTATCAAGATATGTGGCACACCTGGAAGCCATTAGCAGTATTCGTTCATCACAGATGTAGCCCCAGTATTTATTAGCTATGTCCACCCTTCCTGGCATGTTTTTAGGGTGGTTATATGTGCTTATACCCATTAACCTGGAGCACTTGTCCATTCAGAGGCACTGTTGCAACTGCATCATCTACACAGACAATCCTCCCCTATAAACTCCAAACACTCAGACCTGTGAGGGTTACCCATATATCACCCAATGTGGCATATGCAGTCTCCAGCAAAGACTGATCTAGCAGGACATGAGGATATGATCAACACCTGCACCAAACCATGTGGAACACATAGCTCACCATGACACCCACTTTGACAGCCATGACATACAGAGAAAAGCCACACACCCACATTCCTATTGGCACTCAATGGACCTTTATCCAAACAGCACAGACCAGCAAGACAGACACCCACTCAGACACCATGACATGGATCATGCAAAGGGACACATATTTAACCTACACAGTGTGCCCCTCAACCTAAGCTCCTAAGGCTAACCACCTTGCACAATACAGTGATCATGGGCAGCTCAATGCTGAGGCACACACATTTCCCACTCACTAAGCTGAATATGGAGCAGGTAACAGACAAATATATATCACATGCCAGCATCCAACACATGACACAGCCAGTCATGGCACTCCACAAGAACTACGAATATCACTCCGTATCCATGTGAGTGTGAATGACTTGGAGCACACCTACCTGGACTACATGACAAGAGATATGGTTGAACTATGGTCCCGGCATGTGTGACAGTAGCCCTGGGCAGTGTACCACTGTCACCCAGAATGATGCTGTGGTACTATCAACAGATTTGACTGCAACATCGGTTTACGTGTTATGTGTCATTCTCAGGGGATCCGGTACCTCTCTGCTTGGGATGAAATGATTGACAGAACCCAATGACTTGCCAGAGATGCCCTATATCTAACACCACTGAGTTTACAGGTACTTGCTAAGTGTCTTGCCACCCTTGAGATGCCTTATTAGGCAGTGTTCCTAATGTTATTACCACCATTATGGCTAGATATGTATGCAATCTGAGGGTCATGCTGTTCAACATTAGACATCTAACTGTCAGGATGCAGTCACTCATAGCAGTCGTTGGAGTGGAGGACACATGTTTGATGTAATGGAGATGTGGTTCACAGCAGCAGTCAGCAAACCTGCAGTATCAGGCTATGACACATTCTGCAGCTGTTAGCCCCCAAACATGGGCCACCCAACACCTCCACAGGTGGAATTGTCTCCATATTCATTATGGCTAGGAACACCTCCAGACTAATATGCCATCATAATGCATTGGAGATATTTCCGGTACAACTGCCTTGGGGTAATAATGCAATCCAGAACATAGCCTGCTATAGGTCCACATCTATGTCTCTAGGATGTCAATGCACATTCCTCAACACCCTGTCATCTATGATGGTCCAGTGGAACACTGACATAATATGAGTCTTCAACTACTGCTCCATCACCTGGGTAATGTGGCCAAGAACCAGTACAGTGGCCCAACACTTGCAGGATTCATCATTTCCATTGCCCTGGGCCAGGTCATACTGACCCACAGTAGAGGATGCAACAACCTTGACCTGTGTAAACTACTTAAATATGGGACTGTTGCTCTTCCACATATGTCAATCACTGCATGGTGAGATTCACACAGGCTGTAATCAACATGGGAATCAACATGTCGGCTACACCCCCCACAAAGGTAACCACCTTGCAAAACCTCTCAAAAGCTGGCATTGCAGCCATGAAGACAGGGGTAGTTGTCTTCATTGCACCCATGGCAATGGGAAATAGCTGCATGATAGTGGAATCATACACATAGCACTGTACAAACAAGTACATGAATGCATGGTACTAGTCAGAACCAAATTAACCCAGACACTGTCCTTCAAACACTGGGAGACAATGGGATGGTCCCCTATCATTACTAAAGTGTACATCAGGAGGAGGACACTGTTGCAGAGAAAGGTGGTGTCCCATGACAGTTGAACTCCCTTATTAGCCTCAAATACAATGTTGGATCCCTCATGGAATCCCCCACAGGAATCTATGATTGCAGAGATGCAGCAGAAACTGACGACAGTCACAACAGCCTTTGATAGTCACATCAACAACCTCCACAGCATTAAATACACCTGCTGCAAGTTACTGCACAATGCTAATATCTATCCTGAGAAAACAGATATTGGCCACAGTCATGACAACGCATTCAGTGCCAGCTTTACCCCTCTCTCCCCCTACAAGTGAAGTGTTAAGTTAATCTGTTCTCACATGCTGTACCCATTCCATTCTAGACATCTGTGTGTCACCAGGATGTGTGCATGCAGCAAGATCACAGGATATGGCAGTGTGGTAATACATACACCATGTCATAGGCAGGGTTCAGTGTGTGCACGGAAATCCCTGGTCTGTAACACAGTGATTGCATATGCCTCACAGATTATAAGGCTGAGGGTTTTACACAGGTATATGTTGATTTACAACATCTGTTGTAGAATGGAGAATGGTACATGTTGTGGTTTGGCCACACTTCTGATTGCTAATAACCACAGCCAAGAGGATATTCATCAACCAAACACACTGAGATTACTATTCACACACACACACACACACACACACACACACACACACACACACACACACACACACATACACACGCACACACGCACACACACACACACACACACACACACACACACACACACACACACACACACACATACACACACACACATACCCCCCCCACACACACACATACACTTGCCAGTACTGAGATCCATAGGTTCATTGCTTCCTAGGTGTGTAGTAGGTGAATGGGCCTGACTGCTCTATAAGGCTATCCTGAGGGAATACTTTGGCATCAGGCAACATGAAAATAGTCCTCAGTGTGGCTCAGAAGTATAATCACTGGAGTGATCCTCAGGGGTGGGTATTCTATTCTCCATGCACTCATCCAGAATTCCATTGTGGGTTGCCAGTGATGTGCACTGCTTCACTTATATGTGATTTATATTCCATAACATGGACAGTGTCTGGCTTGTGCACATGTCCCACATGCATGTTCTTTGAAGTGTGGAAGTGTGCTTGAGATCTCTGGGGCTTGTTGTGTGGACAGATTGGTATCTTCAGAAGTAGCATTCCTGATCTTGTTTGTTGAGGCCAGGCTATGTAACTGAAGTAGTGATCACACTTACATAGATAGTATGATACAGGGATTCATTTGAGTTATTAGCATCTGTCTGTACAGGGCATGTCTCTAAGGCATGGTATTCCCTTTGTGGGGATACGTTTGCTGACTCTAAAGTTGTTGCAGGCATCCAGTGAGGAACATGCCAAAAGATCCACTGTACACATTGATTGGGCTAAAGTGGGGATGGAACACAGTGCCATGTCCTTTTACTTGCTGGATAACACACAGTCAGGAGATGTAACACATCAAAGTACTTTCTGATGTCAACAGGCATGTAGTCCACTGCAATCATACTGTGGGTACTATCTGTGAGGCAATTTACAGGAGAACTACTGATATAGTGGTTGCTGCCTAGCCAAGTGTGTTTGTATATGATCCGTGGGTAGAATGTGGTCTCTGAGTATTAGAAGGGTTGCCTATATTGTTCACTAATCCATACTGTCACATAGTCATTCCACATGGCACTAGACATTTAGGGCTGTGGATTGTTTACACGAACCTCTACAGTGTTTGACAACTGTTGGCCTTGTAATGTAGACATTGAGATATATACTAAGTCTTCAATATAATAATTGAGCAAAACCCACCCCCCCCAATGGATCCTATTGTTTCACAATTACACCAACACCCATACAGGATACTGATGACAGAGAAATAGACACACACTTGCCAGTACTGAGTTTTGAACTGCTCCCTCACTATGTATTGCTATTACAGTGTTACGCAGTTATCGCACACACCACAGGGCTTATATGTTAGAGAGCTGTCCAAAGATATGTTTGAAGGTGAGTGACATCAGCAGCAGTGCTAAAGGAGGGGTAAGGGAAGTGTAGTAAGTGTTAAAAACCACAAAACCAGGTGTCTACAAAGACATGCACACTCTCTCATACAAACACATTTTCACAGTTGCCAGGACCAGGATTAGAATCTACTACCTAACTAATTTGCTACACTGTAGTATTACGTAATTATCGCAAGCGCCACAGCGCTTATATGTTGGAGAACTGTCCAACGATATGTTTGAAGGTGACTGACATCAGCAGCATTGCTAATGGAGGGGTAAGAGAAGTTTAGTGTGTATTGTAATGGCCTCAACCACATTCATCTAGAAACACACACACACACACACACACACACACACACACACACACACACACACACACACACACACACACACACACACACAAAACATAACATTTGACAGGACTGACATTACAACTGCTACATGGATACTTATTTAGACTGCAGTGTTACACAGTTATCACAAACACTACTGAGACTATAGGGCTGCGGGCTAACCAAAGGTATTTCTACAGTGAATGACATCAGTGCATCATGTGATATAGGCCAGTGGGATGTGTACTGGATGAGAAAGGCGTCATAACGGGATTCTCTCTGTCACTGTCTCTTTCTGTTCCCCACATCTGTTTGTGTGTGTGTGTTTGGCATATTATATTATGTTGGCCTTAGATATGTGTCAATAGTCCTATCCAATGTGTGTGTGTGAAGTATCAATGGTGTACAATTTGGTGTGTGTGCACAGACAGCTGTAAATAACCGATATCTGTAGACCACTGTGTTGTGAGACTTGGGCTTCATTTCTCTAAGTGTAGAAGCATGCCCAGTATGTCCTTCTATATTGAGTGTGTACATCCATTGCAGGGAAGGTTGTACTCCAGTTCAGGGTTTTGGGTGCTACAGCTACACCTAGCAAACTGTTTCTGTAGGATATCTGTAGATAGGGTGCCAATATGGAGACACAATGGGCATAACATAGAGAGGATACTGTAACTATAACTGTCTGTGCTGCTTGTGTGACATGTTTGGTTGTAGCATAGATTTTCTGACATATGTACTGTTTCACTCTGATGCATCATGTCATCAACTACTGACAGTTATCATTCTTTGCTCACAGTTATTTACCAACGAAATACAGGATGAAGGAAGCTGACACCAATATTCTGAGGCAAGTAGACTAAACATTCTGGCACACATCTGCCATTGTGAAGGGGTAGCTACAGACAATAGACTGCGGGTTCTGTGTAAATGGTGCAGCACCTTGTTAGTATGCTGGCTGGGGATCCCCTCCTTGTGCTTTTTTCAACTGCATGGAATGGCCATATCCTGCTGGGGCCATACCTCTCAGCTGTACAGATACACCCAGGTTATCCAGAGGCAGGACTCATATAGCTGATCAGTTTACCTTCACACTGTGGTTTACAAGCAGTTTTATGGCTATTCATTCATAGGTTTGCAGTCAGGGAGTAGAATGGGCAGACATTAGAGTTTCAGACTTCACACACTCCATGACATCCATGCTTCTCTGCCCCCCCCCGTTATTCTCTCCTCTTACTAACATTATCTAAACAATATCTCCAAGATATCTCTATAGTTGAGCCTTTATCCCAGTAGAATTTAAGGCCTGGTCAACAGTCCTTGCAGTAGGACATGGGGAGGCATTCTGCTGGCATTTGTCAACATGGCCTTGCATTTGTTTTCTGTTTACTGTGCTAGGTTGTTAGTTGTGGCATCCTGAAATTCCATACATTGGCACAGTGGGTGAGGCATGGGCCTATGCCAGATTTGATACTGCATTTCTATGTGGGATTGTGTGTGGGGAGGTGCACACCTACAGACTTTAAACATTTGCAATGACTGTACTGGCATTCTGGTTATTCTGTTGGCTTCCATTTCATATTGTATTGTGACCTATCATGCAGAAAGGAGGCATATCAGTAGACTACACATGTTAGATCTTAATGGCATAAATTTCAGTTTCAGACTTCTTACCCTTCAGAACTAGAATGCAACTGCCAGACCTGTTGTAGTATGTCTGTGTAGGTCTGGCGGGGGGCTGTTCACCATTGCCATCATTTGGGGGTCTTAGCCCGGCCTTTCTTTAT
Source organism: Protopterus annectens (assembly GCF_019279795.1). Taxonomy (NCBI): domain Eukaryota; kingdom Metazoa; phylum Chordata; order Ceratodontiformes; family Protopteridae; genus Protopterus; species Protopterus annectens. The sequence continues at coordinate 314,160,098 of NC_056725.1, forward strand.
GGTCATCTACACCTGTCCTGCTGGTTGAGGCTAGAGGTGGGTATGTGACCCTCACTGACATACATCCATATGTGTGACCTATTGACACCCACTGTTATTTGGGCCATCACATGTACTGAGGTGGGGGTTGTCTCCTTCTATAGAGCTCTCTAGTATGTTGACACCAGTATTTATTGTGAATTTCCTGCTGTCCCTTTAGCTGTCTGCTGCTATCCAATTCAGCCACCCAATTCCCTTGCGTGCCATACATCTATGAGAACATACTACTCTATTCAGTAATTGATAGGAAAGGTGACATACCTTGTGTCTGGGCCAGTATTGAGGACAGTGCTGGATGGCTGACTATGTCAGATGCATGTAGTGTACTCCCTATACATGGTAAAGCACAGGCAGTGTCATGTTTGGTATCTCTTTTACTGTATGTGCAAGTCAGAGAGAGGTATCCGTCCTAGGGTCCCCACAGTGTCATTGCGTGTGCTATGCATTGCCTCTTTGCCAAGGCCTGTGCATACTGGTCACGCCTCCTTCTGCCTACAGGGGACAGTCTCAGGATGTTCCTCCTCTGAGTCACTCTGCCTGTGCTGACCTTGGCAATAGTGAGGGGTTGTGTGGCCCTGCCCCATGTTGTTCCTGCTGCAGCTGTTTCCTCAGGATCATATTGTGTAGCATGGCACATACTATGAACATTTGTGTACATGTAGCTGAAGAGTACTGCAAGACTCCACTGCATATGTCAAGGCAGCAGAACTGTGACTTGAGCATCCCAAACACATGCTCTACAATAATCCTGGTTTGTGCGTGTGCCTCATTATGGTGTTCCTGTTCAGGTGTGTGTGAATTTCTGATGGCTGTCATCAGCCACGGCTCCAGTGCATAGCCAGCATCCCCCATTAGATGGCCATATGGAATGTTCATCTGGCAAATGCCTGATACAGCTGTGAGCAATGCCAGATTTGGGAGTCATGATAGCTTCCAGGGCTGCCAGCACACACATTCATGATAATGCCCTGGGCATCGGACATGACCTGGCAATTGATGGAGGGAAAGCCCTTGCAGTTTATGTAGACCCTACCCTGCTCACCGGGTGGTGCATTGATGTGGATGTGCATGCAGTCTATAGCACCAACTACCTCAGGGTATTCTGCTATATGGTGGAAGAGAAGCATAATTCTGGTCAATGCCTCATGGGTGTTGGGGAAATAAATGTGGTCATTGGCATGTGGTGTCATTGCATTCAGGAACTGTTGGAGTACCCTGGATGCTGAAGTCTGAGAACCCCTTGATATTCCCAGTTGTTCTTTGGAAGGTACCTGTGGCTAGTATTCTTAAGCCTAGACATAACTTCATATCCACTGGGATGGGTTCTTCTCTGTTAGTTCTGTGTGTGAGGCATGGCTGGCATAGCTCAATGATTTGCTGTAGAATGTCCCTGTCCACCCTATAGCACTCCACTATCTCCAGCTCATGTAGACCCTGGTAGGTTACCCTTGGTCGGTACACTCTTCTCCTCCTTCTCACTGTGGGTTGTTTGTCAGAATTCTCATCCTCACCACCATCAGTCTCTAGTACTCATTGATGGAGTATAGCAGCAGCAGCCTCTAACATTTTTAATTAGTTTTGCCAGTTAAAAATCCCCAATCTGCATACACCGGTGGTGTAGATTTTGTGGGAAAAAGCAGTCTGAAAGGTGTTTGAATAGTTTATATTAGTGTGCTAGGCTACCGCATGTGTAATTGGCTGATTTTGATACATTCTACCTGCCAGTAATGCTAGTTCCGCTCGATTGCTTTCCTACTGCTGTTTCCCCTACATCCCGTCTGCAAGGTGTTTGCATGGTTTATATTAGTGTGCTGGACAGCTGCATGTGTAATTGGCTGATTCTGATACATTCTACCTGCCAGCTATGCTAGTTCTCCTTAATTGCCTTCCTACTGCTGTTTCCCAAAGGGCAGTCTGAAAGGTGTTTGTATAGTTTACAGTAGTGTGTTGGGCTGCTGCATGTGTAATTGGTTGATTCTGATACATTCCACCTGCCAGCTATGGTAGGTCTCCTTGATTGCCTTCCTACTGCTGTTTTCCCTTTCCACTTCCTCCCTATTTAAGCCCCAAGGCTTGCAGTGCATACCTTGTGCTGAAATGTGAATAGTGCTGCCATTTCCTCTTTTTTTTTTTGGTTTAAAACCTGGTCTGTGGTGCACACACCCATTTAGGCTATGTACATAGTCCTCAGGCACATCTGACACACACACCCTTTCTTAGCTGTGCTTAGCTAAGGGCAAACACAGGCCACAGAGCTCCAATGAGCTTACAACAAGCATGACACACCCCCTTATGAAGTCATCCGACTCTTAGACTGGACCTGCTCTATTGCTGTACTAACACTGTTAGGTACAAGCTGACACTTTGAAGAAATATGTGATTCAGTATAACTCCCCTCATTTGCATACCCCAGTGTGTAGGTCATTAATTACTGCACTAAAACGGACCCGTTCCCTTGACAACCAGTGCTCCCAGATAATGTTTACATTCTGCATGCCATTGACTATAATGGCATAATGGAGAATTAACTTAAAATTTACTTTTCTCCTTTTTTTTTTTAATTTTGGCACAATCCTGTTTGCGTGCCGCTGCCCTAAGCTTAAACAGCCGAGATTGGCCAAAAAAAGTTTAATTTAAAAAACAAAAACTGTTTTTAATACCAATGGCCTTATATTTAGCAACTGGCATATGTATTGAACATAATACATGCTTTTACATGAGCTGTCATACCTCCATTTTGTCAAATGCAGAAATGTATTTGGTTACTAGCCGAATACATTTCAGCAATGACACTGTTCTTACATAGAGTCCGTGCAGCTTGGTGAATTGCAAAATCACCTCATTTGCATGGTTTTCACCAACAAATTAGATGATTTGCATATTTTCCAGTTTTCCATGCAGGAACAGTGTAGGGCTGCTCATGCACGTGAAAAAGGCACTATCTTGAATCGCTTGGCAGCCATTTTCTGTGCTGGAACTCCTACACATCTGTTGCACAGAAATTTTGGCTTCTTGAATCCCAGTTTCAACTACTGATAAATGGGTTACATGTTTGAAGAAAGTACTGTAAGTATTCTGAATTAAAATCCTTGATTTTCACAACTAGAAAGGTATAGTTCATCCTATTGTTTCATATTCTAGACCTAGAATTTCAGCTAACTCATTAGTCTTTATGGAGAGATAGGCCAAAGACGAAAAAAAATAAGTATTTTCTGTATTCGGTATGTCACCATTACATTACATGAGCAAAACTGTAGTAATGGAAGTTATATCATCCTTATAATTTTTCCTCTAGGTGGAGCTAAGATGATTAGTTTTGAGGTTGTTTATTATAAATTGTGTCTCGCCAAAAATGCTCCTTTAGGGGTTGAGATTCATAAATATTTTTGTTACACAGACAAAGGATGCTAAGTAAATTGTGTCTTGTTTTACAGGGCAGTGTGCCATTGAATGGGAGTATCTGATTCAAAAACACCCATTGTCTAAATATAGGCATATTGTCATAAGCATAATAGATATATGATGTATTGCAGAATTCCAAATTGCAAGGCATCAGAAGTGTTCCTATACCTAATGTAATACCTAAATCTCAGATTCAGTTACTCTGGTCAATTCTTGCAATTGCCAGAAAAGTTATTACTTTGAACTGGAAAAGTAAACAAGATTTGCCCCCGGATTCACTATCCTTCCATGCAGGACTAGCTTAGTCCTGCACATAAGCGGCAGTTTAGAAGCAGGATGACAGCGCGCCATGCATATTAATGAAGGTGCGCTGCCTGAGCTCCTAATCTTACACGGAGCATGTAAGAGTGCAGGGGGCATGTCTGAGAGCAGAGCTCTCAGAATATACATGCCTCTGCAATGAAGAACAGCAGACTAGTCATAAAAGAATGAGCAAGAGGGCTCATAGATGTACACATACCCCCAACAACATCCCCCCACGTGTACAAGAGCAATAGTTAAAACAACAAATATAAAGATTTTTTTTTATGAAACAGATTAAATTTAACTGTAGGTGCATGGGTATGCCCATCGCTTAGCTAAGGTTAATGCAGCTTAAATGGCACAAGAGGATAAAAAGCAAGATATATGCGAGCATTCGCCTTACAAGCAGTTATTCCCGGTTTGAATCCCACTCCGGTGCATTACATTTTCCATGTCAAATCACTTTATGACCAATATTTTTAGTTGCATAACCTACTAAATAACATATATTTGTGAACTGGAGTACTGCATTAAATGCAGATGTGAGGTGTTAGTGTCATAATGTTGCAAAGTCCACAGATAATCACACGTGCCCCATACAGTATATGCACACAGGAATCAGGGATACGATGGAAGGTAAAATGTGTAATGAATGATAACTCCATACAGTTTCCAAATCCACCACCTTCCGAAGAACCATTAGACATTACTGTCTAAATTAGTGCAGTGGTTAGCACGAGAAAGCACTAGTAAGCATGTTTAAGCACTATTAAGCAGTAGTAAGTGGGAGTAAGCATATTTAAGCACTAGTAAATGAGTTTAAGCCTGTTTGTGCGGGGGTAAGCAATGTGCTCACAGGTTAAGCAATATTGTAACTAACTCTCTGTAAGCATATTTAACCAGAGGTTAGCATAGCTTACCCTCGCGCAAACCCGCTTACAATTGCTTAAAAGTGCCTTAATCACTCTGTATGCAACAGCTGCTGTCCTGCGCAGAAACAAAATAAACAGCCTTTGCATGTCTTGAAGCCAGGACCCTGTACACTATAGTCACAGTAGTTAACCACTAAGCCATCACAGCAGTACATAAGACTGAGGTAGCACCAAACAGATCCTCACTATAGGAAATGCAAACTGAACATGTGAAAGGAATCTATATACAGTCTTATGTTGTATAACCTACTGCATAGCATAAATATGTGAACTGGAGTACTGCATTAAAGCCAAATGTGAGGTGTCATTGTAATAAAGTGTTGATATCCGCTAATAAACACAAGGACCCCATACAGTGTACGTACACATGAATCAAGGATACCAAACACATATATAACATGTAATGAATAATAAATCAATGCCAAAAAGCAAATAGTATGCATGTTAAAAATTAAGCAACGCTAAACATTGTAGAGCCCAGCTTACTAGGTGTAAGCAATGTTTAGGCTAGCTAACTCAATTTGCCCATTGGTATACCCCTTTAAGCAATACTAACCTTAGGTAAGCAGGTTTGCCCATAGCTTAGCCTTTTCAAAACCGTCCAATCATGGCAAAGTGTGGGAAATCGGCCCTATTTAAACCCAACATGCGGGAATACATCTCATAACTGGTTGTAGCTGCCCCTTGTAGGCACTATGTCTGGAATGGGAGAGGGTATGCACTTTTGGGCACAGTGCTGGGGCATCCAGCAGTCCAGAGTCATGGCAGGACTCCTTGTGAAAGACCATGAGCAGAGATTGTTGCAGGGCCAGTATCAGGGTTCCCAATATAAAGTGGAAGCCTGGGACTGTCTCGCCCATGACCTTACCAGTGCCAATGGCATACCCCGAACTGGTGAGCAGGTCAGGCATCACTATACCTGACCTGCTCACTAGTTTGGAGTGAGCAGGTGAGCAGGTCAGGCATCACTATGCTGACCTGAAGTGGCAAAAGGGGGATCTCTTGGATCAGTGGCTCCAAGAAACTAGGGGGACAGGGGTGGTCCCAGCAGCGTGTAAGTATCACTCCACTACCTGTCTAATAATTGTCAGCTCATGTATGTTATGGATATGTATGGCTATTATGTCCTTCACAGTGGCAAGTGAGCAGGCTGCGAACCAGGAGGCCCATGGATGTCGCTTGGAGCTGTTGTAATGTGAGGCAGGTTAGTAATACTCTTGCATGTGCTGTCAGGAAATAAATCTAAAAGTAGTAGTAAGTTAATTGCCTGTATAAAACCTGCATTCTTTAAGGCAAGTACTGCATACACCACAGAATATGGCAGGAAGAGTGTCATATAGGTTGTATGTAAATAAAAGCATAATAGCCTGACAATAAAGGTCTAACTGCTGGACTGCATGTGTTTACTCTGGTATCATATGGTAATGTAGATTTGCAATCACTTAATAGTACTGCTGTATTAAGCACTGTTACCCACACTGTGCAACATAAATAAAATGTGTAGGAATGTCTGTATATGACTGGTGTAATCCAAAGAGGTCATATAGTACAACTGAGAGACATAGACAGAAAACAGTGAAAAGACAGACAAGAAAATCCAAATAGCAAAAGCAACTGAGATGAAAACTGTTGTATTTTTAGCACACACAGCCATGGTTCGAATCCTGGGAGTGGTAATATGCTGCATACAGAATTATACACCACAACTGTACAGATATGTCCAGAATGTCCAGTAAATCAGCCCATATCTGCTGCCTGTCACCCTGTCCTCCTGGGAAATCAGTGGGATTATCCCAGATGTTTAGGCAGCAAACAAGAAATACAACTGATTGTAACAAATCTATAAGAACAAACCTGTCACTCCAGCAACTCCCCAAAATGTTATGAGAGTAAAAGCCAAGTATGTCTCATCTATACCCCATGTTGTCAAGCTGTAACCACAGTGTGTACAGTAACAGAGTGAGATGTATGCACATAATACTAATGTGGAATCTGGTAATCTGTGTGGCAACATTCAGGTAGTGCTAACAATCATTGCTCCCACAGGTCCATCAGATATGAACACTGTGCCTAGTAATAACAGATTGATACCCAGTACTGTTACTGTTTACTCTGGTATTGTATGCCATTGTTATTGTTGCAGTTGCTCTGAATAATAAGGCATTACTCATCACTGTCACCCACACTGTGCTACATAATATAACTGTCTAGGAAATCTTGTATAAGAGTGTTGTAATTTGCTAAAGGTTTAAGAGGGCAATAGTCTAAATATGTCCTGATTCACCCGCATGTGGTCAAAACATACCCAGAGTCTACACAAAAAAAGATGGACAGGTATGTGCATAACATCAACCTGAAAACTGGGAGTATGTGTAGAAACAGTTAGTGTTAACAAACAATTCCTCCACAGGTATACCAGGTAAGAGGTGTATACTGCAGGTAAAACCAGTTCATGTATATAGTTGTTGACAGCCATACCACTGTCCAAAGTAAGGCAATAGAGTAGTGCACTAATACTTGTAAGGTACAGATAACAGCACTGACTAGAAAAGTAATGTGAACTACATGAATATACTACTTGTTAATTGACATCCCTCCCCCACCATATCTGCAACGATAAACTAAATACCCAACTCAATTGGTATATGTTGACTTAACTGTAATGTTCGGACATATGTCCTATTGTTTGATAATTATTTAAATCTGTTTCTATGCGTGTGCTATGTTGAAATACTTCCACATTGGGGGCATGGTGCCATCAATGTACCTGCATGCTGTTGTAATTACCACTGTGGTCCCATATATGCATTTGTTCTGCTTGCTATGCAACTGTTCCATATCTGGTGTCTGGGTTAATGGGAATATCTATGTATGCTGTTATACCTAATCCTGGAATGTGTTGACTATTACTAACCCACATATGTTGATAAAACATAAACACCATAGCACGTATGAGAATGTGGGTCCCAGCAGACCCACCTGTTGCACCTCAGCTGACTGTGGCACCGAGCACCAGCATGTCTGGGGCCCAACCCGGGGCCTACTCATCCATTGGTCCTGCACCACCTTCAGGTGGAACCACCTCAGGGGATGGAGCTCAGCCCCACCTGGGAGCAAGCGCGGACAGGAACCTGTCACCCGTTGCCAGGTTCTGGTCATAAGTTCATAGGTTCATAGGTTAGTACTAGGCTAACTACCTTGTGGGCTATTTTAAGCTTAGCCAGTTACCCCTGTGTGAATCAAACCCTGCACCTTGTGTTTGTAAGGTAAACACCTTAACCATTATGCTAACCATGGTGCGTAGCGAGCCCAACCAGCAGTTCAGAGATCTGCTACACCAGCTTGAGGGCCGCCTGTCATGACTACAGGGTCGGCCTGGCTCTCTGATGCAGCCCCCAACACAGCCACTTTCAGGGCTGTGAAGGTGTAGTGGTGACTACCCATGGGTGGGGACCTCAATGCTACTGCTTCCAGAAAGGGGCTCATGGGCTTCCAATTTCCCAACTCCATTCCCCATCAAGGTGTTTACCCCCACTTGTGTCATATACTGCCCCTGTTTGCATCTTGTTTGTCTTGTCTGTTAACCTACCCAACCTACCTCCCCAAATATACCTACTATCCCTCCCCAACATCCCACGATCACCTGAAGAAAAAACAAAAAGGGCAATCTGTACCCCCCAAAAAAATATCGCCCCATACATAGCTGTCCATTTCACACACTTGTCAACTGGACACAGGCAATCTGGACTAATTGACTACACAACATATTATTGTTAACCCCACCCCTCCCTCAGGGGGTTAAGTGTCCAAATCTATTCCCAAATTCAGTGTATATGCACAGCTGCTGCTGTAGAAGAAATGGGCAGCTATGGACCTTCCCTACACCCTTTCTGCACTATTTTCCCTAATCTATTTCCCTCGTTGTGCCCCTTTTTCCCCACTTTCCTATCAACCCTTTTTTCTTTTCTTTTAAAGAAATTAGCACAGGGGTAAGCAGGAGTAAGCACTTTTAAGCAGCAGTAAGCGGTTTTAATCCTGTTTGCACAGGGGTAAGCAATGCCTACACAGATTAAGCAATTAAGAAGCTAAATCAGTATAAGAAACTGTAACTGGAAGTTAGCCGTACTTACCTCCACACAAACCTGTTTACAACTGCTTAAAAGTGCCTTAATCACTCTGTATCCAACGGCCCTTGTTCTGTCCAGCAACAAAATAAACAGCCCCTGCAAGGCTCAAACCCAGGACCCTGCACACCATCACCAAAGAAATTTACCACTAAGCCATGTCAGCTATACATGACCCTGATGTTTTCACAAGCATATCATCCAGCACAGTCATTCAACAGTACAGGAAATGTATTTATATATGTAGATGTATGTGTGTGTGTGTACATATATTTATATGTAAATAGATATATATATATACACACACACACATATATATGTATATATATATATATATATATATATATATATATATATATATATATATATATATATATAGATATATATATATATATATATATATATATATATATATATATAGAGAGAGAGAGAGAGAGAGAGTGAGAGATAGATATAAATATCTACATATCTATATATATATATATATATATAGCTATATATATATATATATATATATATATATATATATATATATATGCATACATCCATAGATATATGTCATATATATATATATATATATATATATATATATATATATATATATATATATTCAGATATATATCTATAGATAAAAATACATATATGACCACATGCACCACTAATGGAGGTGAGGGGGCCCAAGCAACATATTTTTTGTATGTATTGATATCCCTCCCACAGCCAAACAGGTCTGCCCAGCAATACAATTCAAACTGTTGCAAATCCCATAACCAGGAACTGACACAACATGGGCACAAGATGTTAACAGTAATCCATCCCACCTGTATGATGGCAGGGTGGTATTAATAACATATCATGCAGTACAGTCTGCCTACCATAGGGAATGTACAATGTGGAAGCAATAAACATTCCTAAGATACATATACACAGACACATATATGTAGATACATATATATATATATATATATATATATATATATATATATATATATGTATGTAACTACATATACACATGCTGAGATATGTATAGGAAGACACATATGTAGAGGGTGCACACCGTACGGAACAGCCAGTATATCCACAGTTGCCACCTTACCAACTGGACAATGTATGAGTCACCCATACAAACGACAATTGTTGCCTGCAACATATACCCACAGAGAGGTCAAAGGATATAATATCACACAGGTTTGCATACACGAGAAAGCTTTATTTGTGTAATATCACAGTTGAATATGTCATGTCATATAGCTCTGAAATACATATAAACAGATTAATGCAACTGTAGCAATAATAACAACGTGTACCTCGGTAGGAAAAGTGCTCCCAAACAATAGTTAATGTAAGATATGCAAACCAAACCAAGAGTAAGTAGGAGAGCACAGCAGACCAATTAACCAGGATTCCTTGTTGAATAAAAAGACTTTAATCCACAGTTCCAAAGACAAACACCATGTATAATAGTGCTGCAGCTGATGAGCGCTTTCACTCACAAAATGAGTTTCTTCAGATCAATTTGCTGCTACCCATAGTGCCCCTATAAATACATACATCAATAAAATCAATCAAATAGCAATTAATCATTAAAGTTGTATACTGCATACTAAAATCAATATAAATCCTAAAATATATATTGCTATATAATGTGTCTATTGGGAAACTTATATAGCTTATACAAAATAAATAAATACTTAAAATACATATAAAAGTGTTTGTATAAAAACATATAAACTGGGAAGAAACATATCAGTATAGTAAGATGTGACCAGACATCAATAATGTGACTACTATACAAAACATCTAACGTGTTACTCTAGGCTATCTATATTTAATGTTTATATTCCTTCTTTTCTTGAGAGCTGGTTTTATCGAAGCTCTCTCATTCAGGCCAGATCCCCTGTCAGCCCTTAGTCTTGTTATCCATTTACTTTCCCTATCTTCTGTGTGGTTCCTTATGTCACCACCTCTAACACAAGGTTCAATCATTTCTAGAACCCTGAAGGAAACTATGTGTATCCCCTGATTCTACTACATGTTTGGCTAGTGCATTCATTGTATTCCCTTTCCTCATGTGGTATGTATGCTCACGTATCCTATCTTTAAGCTGTCGGTTAGTTTTGCCTACATAGAACGCATTGCATACCTGGCAAACTGCCAGATATACAATGTTCATACTAGTGCATGTCGCATCCACTTGGGTTTTAAACTGTGTGTGTGAGTCAGGGTGTACAAATGATGTAGCGCTGTCAATGTATACACATTGATTGCAACGCTGACATGCCTTGGTATAGCAAGACTCCACTCCTTCTCATCCTTCTTTGAATAGCATAGCAGCCTTTTCAAATTTAGTTTATTCTTGTACAGAAACCTTGGTTCATCTCCTACCACCTGTCTGATCTCATCATCTGTGCATAATATGGACCAATGTTTATTGAATATGTCCTTAAGATTCCTATTGTCACTAGTATATGGTACTTGAAATCCTAACATCATTCCTGGCACTTCGTTCGTCATTCTCTAGTATGGGTCTAGGTCCATAATAAGGTGCTGCTCTGTTCAATCTGAGCTTATGCATATCATTAAATTGTCTTTCTATCTCACTGTTACTATAACCCCTGTCCTGTAATCTCTCTTTCAGTTCATGCATACCTATTTCAAAGCCTGTCTCAGTGGCATTGAGTCTGGAAAGCCAGCATGCCCTGTCCTCTTATTATATTATTGAATATATGATTGGGGTGCATGCTAGTCCTCGATAATATAGTATTGCGATGGCATGGCTTGCGATATACTCCTGTATTCAACAACCCATTATCCATTTTCTCAATAAACAAGTCTAGAAAATCTAACCTATGGGTTAAATAGCACATAGTAAATACTAAATAATTTGTCAAATTATTTATCATGCCATGAAATTCATTAAGCGAGTCAACATCTCCTCTCCATAGCATAAACACATCGTCTACAAAACGTTTGTAGAATATAGCAGAGCTCATGAACTCATTAGTTCTGAATAGCACCTCATTCTCCCAGTATGCCAAGAACATATTGGCATAGCTGTTTGCACATGGCGTACCCATGGCAACACCAGCTTGCTGTTTATATATTGTGTCTTCAAACATAAAAACATTGTTCTCAAGTACAATGTTTAACAAATGTACCAACAGTTCTATATGACTGGGTGTAAGTGTGCTATTTATCAATAGATATTCCCTGATGTATTCAATTCCTAATTCATTAGGTAATATGGTAAACAGTGATTGAATGTCAAATGTGACCAATATTAACTCCTCACTGTTTATCCCACTTGCCATACAATCATAAAGTTCTAACAGGAACTGCTTAGAGTCCCTAAGTATAGTTGGATTCATGTTTAGCACTGGGCGTAGATGTTTCTCTATATAAACAGATATGTGTTCAGTGACCCAACCTGCCCTGATACCACTGGTCTCATGGGTGGGTCACTGACACTCTTGTGTATCTTAGGAAGCCTTGTATCACAGGAATGAGCGGGCTCGGGATTGTAAGATATTCAAACAAATCTTTGTCTATGATCTTACCGTTAAACATATCAACTAGTTCATTCCCTATTTCTAATATAATACTTCTCACTACAGAAGAATCAATTCTTAAATAGAATACATCATTCAACAATCTCACCATTGCTGCTTGATAACACATAGTGTCCATTACCACAACTTGGCCTCCTTTATCTGCTGGTCTAACTGTAATTGCCTTGTTCACTTGCAAATCACGTAGACTTGCTCTCTCTCTCCTACTCAAATTGTCCTTGTACCTGAAACTAGGCTTCTTACTAAAATATTTGTGTAGCTCATCCTCAGTTAATTTCAGGTAAGCCTCCACCAGTGGATGGTTCACGGTGTATAATTACTCAATCTTTTAAATATAGATGCTGTTTTATCAACTGTCGCAGTGCCTGTAGTATTGTTGTGAAATAACAACTTAAGCATCAAATTCCGACAGAAAAGCTTGGTATCTAGTACTGTATCTACTAGATTGCTATAACCACTGGGAATAAAGTTCAACCCTTTTTCCAATAAATTCAATTCAGAATTTGTTAACTCATATTTAGATATATTGCAGACTAGTGAGTCAGTTGTGTGTATGTTATCATTTATCACCCTTAAATCACTCATTGTCTATTTGTTCCTCCACATTTTCTTTATTGTATGCTGTGGATGGAACTCCTCTGAGGCCTTCCTTTTTTGCCTCCCTCTGCTTAGAGATCTCCCTCTCCTCAAGCCCTTGTCCTTCCTCACAGGTAGCGGAAAAGGGATACCACCATGTACTGTTTCTGCCACATTCATGCTCCTACTATGCACCTTGGGTCTAACGACCCTATCATCTTGTAATATAGGTTTATTTGTAACCTCTACCTGAGGATACAAATTCATATGCGTAGGGCTGTTTAATATAGTTTCCTTCGTTGCTATTTGTATTATTACGTGCTGTGTCTCCATCTATATGTATGATACTGTTGACATCATCTGTATTTATGGAATCACCCAGCACTTTATCTAAATTAACATTTAATGACTCATTTAAAACAGTGTTATTATTATTTCTATTCAACTCTCGTGTATTCATATTCCTTGCAGAAACCCTGTCACATTAGATGCAGGTCTTACATCTTGTTCCATTGTTTCACTTATATTGTTATCACTAACAGTTCTATTACTGTTCACACTATTACTCACAGCATTATCATTCTCTACAAGAACATTAATATCCCTTTCACCAAATCTAGGCCATACAAAGACGTGACCCATCGAAAAATCTTTGTGGTCACGTCTTATTTTGTTGTGTTTCTGCTGGAGAAGCTTGCGTTCAAGCGAAAGCTTGCCGTCAACAAGCTCTCAAACAGCGGAACAACCAAGGCTTCTGGATATGCTAAAAAAATGTCCAACCTTTGTTGTTTAATACTTCTGGTCAATGCATCCTCCTCTGGTGAAAAATAGTCCACTAGCAGTTGTATATACTGCCTGCTAACATCCAAGTTTATCAACTGCCACTTCTTTAATAACTCGGGATGTTGATCTCCTTGATTCGGCATGTTGAATATCCGGAGTCCCCTTGGCACTATCCTCTGTTCCAGACAGTATATAAAATGCATACGTTGCGTCTGTAATCTCTTCAGACGCCCAAAGTCCTTCTCCAGCTTGTCTAACATACGTTGCAGTTTCTCTAAGTCTACAGTAGCGTTTTCATCATTAGATGCGACGAATCACCCTAGTTGCCAGGATGCAACCTTAGAGCACTGCAGCTGCTGCTCAAATCTCTCGTCAACAGAGCTGGCGAGCCCAGGTCTACACGGGCTCGTAGTCAAGCTCTATGTCAGCGTTACTTGGCTTTATCCATATATCGTATACAGTGGAAACCACACTAAAATGGAAATAGTCGATGTAGATATATCAGTTAGCTTGCGGTCGATCCGCCTCCACCAAGGTATAAAAAATAAAGTAGCAGAGGTAGCAATAATAACAACGTGTACCTCGGTAGGAAAAGTGCTCCCAAACAATAGTTAATGTAAGATATGCAAACCAAACCAAGAGTAAGTAGGAGAGCACAGCAGACCAATTAACCAGGATTCCTTGTTGAATAAAAGACTTTAATCCACAGTTCCAAAGACAAACACCATGTATAATAGTGCTGCAGCTGATGAGCGCTTTCACTCACAAAATGAGTTTCTTCAGATCAATTTGCTGCTACCCATAATGCCCCTATAAATACATACATCAATAAAATCAATCAAATAGCAATTAATCATTAAAGTTGTATACTGCATACTAAAATCAATATAAATCCTAAAATATATATTGCTATATAATGTGTCTATTGGGAAACTTATATAGCTTATACAAAATAAATAAATACTTAAAATACATATAAAAGTGTTTGTATAAAAACATATAAACTGGGAAGAAACATATCAGTATAGTAAGATGTGAGTGACCAGACATCAATAATGTGACTACTATACAAAACATCTAACGTGTTACTCTAGGCTATCTATATTTAATGTTTATATTCCTTCTTTTCTTGAGAGTTGGTTTTATCGAAGCTCTCTCATTCAGGCCAGATCCCCTGTCAGCCCTTAGTCTTGTTATCCATTTACTTTCCCTATCTTCTGTGTGGCTCCTTATGTCACCACCTCTAACACAAGGTTCAATCATTTCTAGAACCCTGAAGAGGAAACTATGTGTATCCCCTGATTCTACTACATGTTTGGCTAGTGCATTCATTGTATTCCCTTTCCTCTAAATTTGAAAAGGCTGCCATGCTATTCAAAGAAGGATGAGAAGGGAGTGGAGTCTTGCTATACCAAGGCATGTCAGCGTTGCAATCAATGTGTATACATTGACAGCGCTACATCATTTGTACACCCTGACTCACACACACAGTTTAAAACCCAAGTGGATGCGACATGCACTAGTATGAACATTGTATATCTGGCAGTTTGCCAGGTATGCAATGCGTTCTATGTAGGCAAAACTAACCGACAGCTTAAAGATAGGATACGTGAGCATACATACCACATGAGGAAAGGGAATACAATGAATGCACTAGCCAAACATGTAGTAGAATCAGGGGATACACATAGTTTCCTCTTCAGGGTTCTAGAAATGATTGAACCTTGTGTTAGAGGTGGTGACATAAGGAACCACACAGAAGATAGGGAAAGTAAATGGATAACAAGACTAAGGGGGATCTGGCCTGAATGAGAGAGCTTCGATAAAACCAGCTCTCAAGAAAAGAAGGAATATAAACATTAAATATAGATAGCCTAGAGTAACACGTTAGATGTTTTGTATAGTAGTCACATTATTGATGTCTGGTCACTCACATCTTACTATACTGATATGTTTCTTCCCAGTTTATATGTTTTATACAAACACTTTTATATGTATTTTAAGTATTTATTTATTTTGTATAAGCTATATAAGTTTCCCAATAGACACATTATATAGCAATATATATTTTAGGATTTATATTGATTTTAGTATGCAGTATACAACTTTAATGATTAATTGCTATTTGATTGATTTTATTGATGTATGTATTTATAGGGGCACTATGGGTAGCAGCAAATTGATCTGAAGAAACTCATTTTGTGAGTGAAAGCGCTCATCAGCTGCAGCACTATTATACATGGTGTTTGTCTTTGGAACTGTGGATTAAAGTCTTTTTATTCAACAAGGAATCCTGGTTAATTGGTCTGCTGTGCTCTCCTACTTACTCTTGGTTTGGTTTGCATATCTTACATTAACTATTGTTTGGGAGCACTTTTCCTACCGAGGTACACGTTGTTATTATTGCTACCTCTGCTACTTTATTTTTTGTACCTTGGTGGAAGCGGATCGACCGGCAAGCTAACTGATATATCTACATCGACTATTTCCATTTTTAGTGTGGTTTCCACTGTATACGATATATGGATAAAGCGTCAAGTAACGTTGACATAGAGCTTGACTACGAGCCCCGGGGTGTAGACCTGGGCTCGTCAGCTCTGTTGACGCAGAGATTTGAGCAGCAGCTGCAGTGCTCTAAGGTTGCATCCTGGCAACTAGGTGATTCGTCGCGTACGAATGATGAAAACGCGCCTGTCGTAGACTTAGAGAAACTGCAACGTATGTTAGACAAGCTGGAGAAGGACTTTGGGCGTCTGAAGAGATTACAGACGCAACGTATGCATTTTATATACTGTCTGGAACAGAGGATAGTGCCGAGGGGACTCCGGATATTCAACATGCCGAATCAAGGAGATCAACATCCCGAGTTATTAAAGAAGTGGCAGTTGATAAACTTGGATGTTAGCAGGCAGTATATGCAACTGCTAGTGGACTATTTTTCACCAGAGGAGGATGCATTGACCAGAAGTATTAAACAACAAAGGTTGGACATTTTTTTAGCATATCCAGAAGCCTTGGTTGTTCCGCTGTTTGAGAGCTTGCTGGACGGCGTTTCGGCGCTTGAACGCAAGCTTCTCCAGCAGAAACACAACAAAATAAGACGTGACCACAAAGATTTTTCGATGGGTCACGTCTTTGTATGGCCTAGATTTGGTGAAAGGGATATTAATGTTCTTGTAGAGAATGATAATGCTGTGAGTAATAGTGTGAACAGTAATAGAACTGTTAGTGATAACAATATAAGTGAAACAATGGAACAAGATGTAAGACCTGCATCTAATGTGACAGGGGTTTCTGCAAGGAATATGAATACACGAGAGTTGAATAGAAATAATAATAACACTGTTTTAAATGAGTCATTAAATGTTAATTTAGATAAAGTGCTGGGTGATTCCATAAATACAGATGATGTCATCAGTATCATACATATAGATGGAGACACAGCACGTAATAATACAAATATAGCAACGAAGGAAACTATATTAAACAGCCCTACGCATATGAATTTGTATCCTCAGGTAGAGGTTACAAATAAACCTATATTACAAGATGATAGGGTCGTTAGACCCAAGGTGCATAGTAGGAGCATGAATGTGGCAGAAACAGTACATGGTGGTATCCCTTTTCCACTACCTGTGAGGAAGGACAAAGGCTTGAGGAGAGGGAGATCTCTAAGCAGAGGGAGGCAAAAAAGGAAGGCCTCAGAGGAGTTCCATCCACAGCATACAATAAAGAAAATGTGGAGGAACAAAATAGGACAATGAGTGATTTAAGGGTGATAAATGATAACATACACACAACTGACTCACTAGTCTGCAATATATCTAAATATGAGTTAACAAATTCTGAATTGAATTTATTGGAAAAAGGGTTGAACTTTATTCCCAGTGGTTATAGCAATCTAGTAGATACAGTACTAGATACCAAGCTTTTCTGTCGGAATTTGATGCTTAAGTTGTTATTTCACAACAATACTACAGGCACTGCGACAGTTGATAAAACAGCATCTATATTTAAAAGATTGAGTAATTATACACCGGTGAACCATCCACTGGTGGAGGCTTACCTGAAATTAACTGAGGATGAGCTACACAAATATTTTAGTAAGAAGCCTAGTTTCAGGTACAAGGACAATTTGAGTAGGAGAGAGAGAGCAAGTCTACGTGATTTGCAAGTGAACAAGGCAATTACAGTTAGACCAGCAGATAAAGGAGGCCAAGTTGTGGTAATGGACACTATGTGTTATCAAGCAGCAATGGTGAGATTGTTGAATGATGTATTCTATTTAAGAATTGATTCTTCTGTAGTGAGAAGTATTATATTAGAAATAGGGAATGAACTAGTTGATATGTTTAACGGTAAGATCATAGACAAAGATTTGTTTGAATATCTTACAATCCCGAGCCCGCTCATTCCTGTGATACAAGGCTTTCCTAAGATACACAAGAGTGTCAGTGACCCACCCATGAGACCAGTGGTATCAGGGCAAGGTTGGGTCACTGAACACATATCTGTTTATATAGAGAAACATCTACGTCCAGTGCTAAACATGAATCCAACTATACTTAGGGACTCTAAGCAGTTCCTGTTAGAACTTTATGATTGTATGGCAAGTGGGATAAACAGTGAGGAGTTAATATTGGTCACATTTGACATTCAATCACTGTTTACCATATTACCTAATGAATTAGGAATTGAATACATCAGGGAATATCTATTGATAAATAGCACACTTACACCCAGTCATATAGAACTGTTGGTACATTTGTTAAACATTGTACTTGAGAACAATGTTTTTATGTTTGAAGACACAATATATAAACAGCAAGCTGGTGTTGCCATGGGTACGCCATGTGCAAACAGCTATGCCAATATGTTCTTGGCATACTGGGAGAATGAGGTGCTATTCAGAACTAATGAGTTCATGAGCTCTGCTATATTCTACAAACGTTTTGTAGACGATGTGTTTATGCTATGGAGAGGAGCTGTTGACTCGCTTAATGAATTTCATGGCATGATAAATAATTTGACAAATTATTTAGTATTTACTATGTGCTATTCAACCCATAGGTTAGATTTTCTAGACTTGTTTATTGAGAAAATGGGTTGTTGAATACAGGAGTATATCGCAAGCCATGCCATCGCAATACTATATTATCGAGGACTAGCATGCACCCCAATCATATATTCAATAATATAATAAGAGGACAGGGCATGCGCGTTTCCAGACTCAATGCCACTGAGACAGGCTTTGAAATAGGTATGCATGAACTGAAAGAGAGATTACAGGACAGGGGTTATAGTAACAGTGAGATAGAAAGACAATTTAATGATATGCATAAGCTCAGATTGAACAGAGCAGCACCTTATTATGGACCTAGACCCATACTAGAGAATGACGAACGAAGTGCCAGGAATGATGTTAGGATTTCGTTACCATATACTAGTGACAATAGGAATCTTAAGGACATATTCAATAAACATTGGTCCATATTATGCACAGATGATGAGATCAGACAGGTGGTAGGAGATGAACCAAGGTTTCTGTACAAGAATAAACTAAATTTGAAAAGGCTGCTATGCTATTCAAAGAAGGATGAGAAGGGAGTGGAGTCTTGCTATACCAAGGCATGTCAGCGTTGCAATCAATGTGTATACATTGACAGCGCTACATCATTTGTACACCCTGACTCACACACACAGTTTAAAACCCAAGTGGATGCGACATGCACTAGTATGAACATTGTATATCTGGCAGTTTGCCAGGTATGCAATGCGTTCTATGTAGGCAAAACTAACCGACAGCTTAAAGATAGGATACGTGAGCATACATACCACATGAGGAAAGGGAATACAATGAATGCACTAGCCAAACATGTAGTAGAATCAGGGGATACACATAGTTTCCTCTTCAGGGTTCTAGAAATGATTGAACCTTGTGTTAGAGGTGGTGACATAAGGAACCACACAGAAGATAGGGAAAGTAAATGGATAACAAGACTAAGGGCTGACAGGGGATCTGGCCTGAATGAGAGAGCTTCGATAAAACCAGCTCTCAAGAAAAGAAGGAATATAAACATTAAATATAGATAGCCTAGAGTAACACGTTAGATGTTTTGTATAGTAGTCACATTATTGATGTCTGGTCACTCACATCTTACTATACTGATATGTTTCTTCCCAGTTTATATGTTTTTATACAAACACTTTTATATGTATTTTAAGTATTTATTTATTTTGTATAAGCTATATAAGTTTCCCAATAGACACATTATATAGCAATATATATTTTAGGATTTATATTGATTTTAATATGCAGTATACAACTTTAATGATTAATTGCTATTTGATTGATTTTATTGATGTATGTATTTATAGGGGCACTATGGGTAGCAGCAAATTGATCTGAAGAAACTCATTTTGTGAGTGAAAGCGCTCATCAGCTGCAGCACTATTATACATGGTGTTTGTCTTTGGAACTGTGGATTAAAGTCTTTTTATTCAACAAGGAATCCTGGTTAATTGGTCTGCTGTGCTCTCCTACTTACTCTTGGTTTGGTTTGCATAGATTAATGCAACTGTCAAACAGATAAATTAATACAGTAGTCTGGAAAGAATTACATATGTTGCTGTCCAGGCCAAGGCCTTCAAGTAGTACAACAGTAAATACAGACTGGGCCACAGGATAACAATCAATCAACAGTAAGCAATACAGATGTATAGTCCAGCAGCATCTATCTACACTTTGTACACAATCACTAGGGGTAAAGACCTCAGTTGACACAATGGGATGTATCTGTTACATAGCAAGGCATTACTGAAACCATCACAATCACACTGACAAACAGAACAGTCTGTATGGCAGGAAGCAGAAGGCCTGCATTTACCCAAAGTGAATTGTATGGTAATGTACATCCAGATACCTTAAGGCAGCTTACCCCTGATACTCCCACATATTGTAACAGCCTAGGTTAGTTATGGTGCATCCCCCCCATAGTCTGACATACAAGGCCATATACCACTGTTACATACACTAGCTATTGGACCGCATAAGGGCACACATGTATTGTGCAGATGAAGCCCACACATATATGGACCTAAACTCACAATATGTGTGGGGGCCACAACAGCAGTGGAATGATGGCAGGAATGGCAGCATGACATACTCACAGGCCACTACATAACAACCCCTGACAGCATGTCATATGGACAAAGCCTGGTATGTAGGCAGAGGACAGAGGCTGGAACACAGGCCCATATGTGAAATTGTGTTGTCATACACTGAGCAAGCTGCTGGTGTTACACGATAGTCTGCAGTATACCCTTAGTCAGGAATATGAAGTTAGAAACAGACATGGATGTAGCCATGTACTGATAGCACTCAACACACACACAGCCAGTGATATATCTGACACAAGACCTGTGTGGTGGACAGGCAAAACATAACATGCACACCTCTGCCCATCAAGTGGATAGGCACACAGTTGAGAGCTATGCAGACAGACTGCAGTCCATGTTAAACTACTATGCACACACAAACCCTGTAACACTGGTGCTATACAGTGCATACAACAACACTACTCCCACACTCTGTTTGTAGTTCTGGAACCTCATACAAATATGTATGTAGCTGGCCTGAGTATGCAAGTCCTCTTGTAAGAGGTATTGCTACCTGCTGTCTGTAACACTGCTGCCCACACACAGGAAGGATGTCCACCACACAGGAAAGGTAAAGGGACCATGCCCATATGATGTGGGGATTTATAGTAGTGGGTTGCCATGACAGTGGTAATTGGAAGTACTACACAGCTGGCTCGATGCAGATAGCAAATGGAGGACACTGATTAGTGCAGATGCCATCACCTGATCATGTGCATCACCCACAAAAGCCATGCTGCAATCTATTCCAGGCAGCTCAATCCATTTACTGGAGAGAGAGAGAGAGAGAGAGAGAGAGAGAGAAATGCAGAGAAATAATGTGAAAGAGAAAACAAACCAAAACCATGCAACAGCTCCTGCACTGCAACAACACCAGAAAATACAACAAAGGAAGTAGGCTAAGGAGTGAAAAAAAATTACCTCCTACAAGGATATTATCGACATCCGACCTCATCCACACAACAGGTATGTGAAGAATATATGCATGTAATTGACTGTAGTACCCGGTCCATAATACTGAGGTAGATGATGTGGAATGATATACATGTGCCATCGAGTGTTGCTGTTGTAATTATCTTCAGATGAACAACTGCTATGGACATTAGAGTATGTTCCTGTGGGTAGTGGGCCATACCCGTCAACTGTGTAGTGCAGCACCAACTGACAAGATGTATGCCAATATAGTGTGTGGTGTGTAATGGAAGGGATGTATATTACTGTGGCCAATAGCTGGTGGTGGAAGTAATGCCATAATGATGGACACGTGGGATCCACAGCCCACCACTTGCAGGGCACTCACGTTAACATGTATTGTAGCATGCTGAAATGCCATAGGTCTGTAATAGGGTTACCTGCAATATGGCCCTATATATACCTCCCTAATGTTAGGCTATGTCCATATGTGGCATCTGTCTGTGTTGTAGCAAGGCAGAACAGTGCAGCTGTGCAGGAAGAAGTTTTGAGGTTGTGGACCTGATGTCTCAATGTACCCCATATATAGGTAGCATATGTGTACACACACATATATCCAAATGTATTTCAACAGATATACATATACCCATATGTAGACATATATATAAACACATATATACATCATATATATCTACACATATATAGATATATATCTATATGCGCATGTCTTCATGTATACAAACACACACACACATATATGTATGTAAATACATGTCCCATATTTTGCCACCACAGTGCTGCATACTATGTGTGAGGGAACAACACATACAGCAATACACACAGATATATATATATAGCTGTAAGTGTGTGTAACATGGACGGGTATGTCACATGTGAACCCCTTGTTGGGACCACATTGCCCTTGTCTGTGAAGTAAGGAATGGGAATATGGGGAAGTATGGCAGGTACATTTGTGGAGGTGGTCTGGGTTGGTAGATTTAGAGGACAGCCTACAGGGATGGTATATGACACATGTGGTGGGTAAACACCCTGGATTGTGTGTGTGGTCTGCGATGTGGAAGCCCCATGGGTCCCAGTATGGAAACAATGGGAACAAGTCTCCCACCCACTGCTACTCACAACAGCAGTCAACGTCCCTGAAGGTATCTGGCCTGGAGGTTGAGCAGGAGGAGCATGTGGACCCTGTGAATGTGCACTGGGTGCCTCAAGGTGATGTAGCACACCCCACATGTGTCTGTGGAGCCCGCTATGGAACAGATTCTGGACCTGACCTCGGGGGACAGGGTCATATTTGTGTGTGCTCCCAGGGGGGACAACATCCCCTGAAGTGGTTCCACCTGAAGATAGTGCTGGACCAGTACATGAGGAGGTCCCCGGATGGGTCCCACATGTGATGTGGCCTGTTAACATGGTCAGATGAGTTTGAACAGGTGGTTCTGCTGGCAAATATTCCCTAAACGTGCTATTGTGTCACTGTTATAGAACATATGTGGGTAATAATAGTCTACTCAATCCTGGAACATGTCCAACAACATGCATAGATAGCCCCAATATTACAGAATGCCAGATGTGTACCAATCACATAGCAAGCATACCACAGGCAGATATGGAACCATAGTTGCCCTGACAATGGCATGCAGGTGAATAGTTCATAACAGGCCAGAAATTATAGTGTCCACACAGGGAACATGGCTACAAACACATAGCACAAAGTGTGATACAATATAATATCTGTCCCACTGGTAGGTAAGCTGTAGCCATACATATTGTGTTGTGTGTACAATTTGCTGCTGATATGGTGGGGGGTGACAGAGATGTGTATTAAGGACTATGGTAACCTTGCTGTATGAGATGCTCAGACCTGTTTCCATCTTTATGTCTTTCAGGAAAGATGTCACATGTACACCTGCCTGCATATTCAGTAGCTGAAAATGACATAGTGCTGAACTATCTCATCTAGCACTACCCTGTTCTATTTGGCCGGGCCACCCATGAGCAGCAGGAGTGGACCGCCCTGTGGAATGACCTAGTCCACAGGGTCAATGATGTCAGACTGCAGAACCGCAGTTATGAGCAGGTCCAGCATCATTGTTCTGACCTGCTTTGCAATGCCCGTCGGCATGCTGCTGCAGTCCGGGGGATCACCTTGCAACAGGGGGGGGCCATGTCATCCACCCCGGACATGTGTTAAGGAGCTCCTCGCCAGCCTCATGGCACCTGTCCGTCAACACAGCTGACAACTGCCAGACACCATTGTGGAGGTGGTTGCTACCCACACACTGGCTGAGGACTGTGCAGGTAAAGCCACAGGGCACATCAGTAGACCACTGCTGCATATGCATCCCCAGCTGTACAGGTAGATCATGCATATCTGACATGTCATATGTATAGTTCGTTGCTGCATAGTAGTAATAAACAGATGTGCATACATAGTAGTATTGTGGACTTGTACTGTTGATGTACTGTAATGCTGCACCCACCCTGTAGCAATGCCAAAGGTGTGGCCAATGACTTCACATCTCTCACACACTTATGTAGGTTGCTCTGGTATACCACCAAGGCAGCAGCCTGTAGCTGGTGAGTATGGTTTATGTTGATGCTTGTCAATATACCGGGCATGTAATGGCTATGGTATATTCCATGCATACATCTAACACACCTACCCAGAATGCATGCTGTACATGTTCACGTATTTTTGCTGTTAAATGTACTGCATCACAGTGGAGACCATGAGGGGGTGTTGGAAGGGTATGTCAGATACCTGCAAGATGACTAACATCCAGTCATTGCGAAATGTGTCCACAGGGATTAACATAATGGTGGGAAACATGCCCTACAGTAGAGAAATGTGTGAAACATCACTCTTATACAGTGCAACAACAGTGTATCTACCAGTATTACAATGGCAACTGTTACAGATGTACACTATGGCATAACATATTACTGAGGTCCACATTATTAGCTGGGACTAGGCTGTAACATGTGGTGTTCAGTCTATGGGACACTGCAAACTGACACATGTGTAGGCCTTACTTGTCAAGCATCTGCAAAAAGGCTGAAGGTGGGCAGGGGGTATCAGCATGACACACCAGTGCACTGCAGCAGGGATCCTAAGTATGCTAAGAAATGGCTGTATCTGCACACAGTCATGTTCAGGAACTGTGGCAGGCATAACCCTACCATGACAGCAATAGTGATGGCAGTGTGTGAACACCAAGGGATGTGCACATGAGTAGACCTTGCAATCATGCAGATTTAGGGGACATGTGTAGGGTAGACTGACCATACACTGACAAATGCAAATGGCCCATGCTAGTATACCCCTGCCAGGAATAGTGACTGCTGTAGTGCACTTAACAATAGTTGCAATAAACCATCATGATAAGGGTGTGCATGCATATGCACACACGGAGTGTATGCATCATGGTCAGCATCCGCATGCCTAACACATTCCGTAGACACTGCATGTGAATGTACAGGACACATGTTACATATCGGGCTCATGTACTGGTAACATATGCGGTGATGAGGTCCCATGGCAGATCAAGAAAGGGTGTGTCATATCAATAAGGGTGTGTACACTCCCCATAGCCATGGTATGGACTGACAGTTGTCAGTGTAATAGCATTGGTTTGGTCATACATGGGCCGCTGATATTGAGATCTGTATATCAGACATCAGGCATTCACAAATGACATCTGTCCACATATCATCCCAGGTATGTGTTGCTGAAAAACATAGGGGCTGTGAGTATTAGAGCCCATATGTGTTGCTGAAAAACATAGGGACTGTGAGTATTAGAGCTGACATAACTGACACAGTACTACACATTCAACAATGGGTTGTAACACCTGTGACGTTTGGTGCACAGTACATGGCAGGGTGCAGAACAGGTGCACAACAATACTGTGTACATGGGTACAGTGGTATCCAGGGAAAGGGCATCACCTACTAACACAGCCCATGCATCACACACATGTATACTGTTGCTAGCATGGATTAACTATAGCTGCACTACATGCTCTTGTGTACCATATGTTATGCATGTTGACAGATGGTTAATGGGAGAACTGTGTGTACTATCTTTGTGCAACCTCACCTGTATGTGTGTGTGTGGGTCGGTGGTTATTTTGTCTGTAGGGTCACTCTGATGAAGTGGAGAGAGGTTGATGCATGTGGGATGTGTGTATGCATGTGTGTGTGTTTGTGTGGGTGCCCCTGTATGCACATATATGATTGTGGGGTTGTTCATACGGCATTACTTCCCTTTGGGATCGTGCAGTACATGGACATGGACTGACACATGTCACACCAGGAATACTTGTCTGCTATGTAATCAAAGGGCAGACAATAGTATAATAAGGTCTGTAGCATGGAACATGCATTGGGAGGGAATGTAGACACCAGGTATAGCCTTAATATTGCATTCAGCAAAGAGGTGACAGACAACCCATGTATGCAGCACTACAGATGCACTGGGGAATTACTAGACAACACCAGGGAGTGTATCCATATATTACAGTTGTCACATGATAGGTTGATTGGGCAACATATCTGGCATGTACTGAGCAATACTTGCACATGACACTCCAGTGTGTGACATTATGAAGTGAATGTAGTAGCCCCTCACATATAGGGGCCATGCTCAAGATGTCCAGACATACACAGGGTGAACACTGAATGACAGCAGTGAGACCATGTAAAACCACTCCACTCAGATCAAGGAGGTAATGGAGTAACAGGTCTTGTGTTGTGATTACTTGCCTAGGCATTGAGAGGAATGATACGTTAATGAGTGGTATTAATGAGTGTATGCAACCAAGTGTGATGCAGGATGGGGAACAGTGTGTGTGTGTGTGTGTGTGTGTGTGTGTGTGTGTGTGTGTGTGTGTGTGTGCATGAGTGTACTTTTATGCAATGCTCTAAAGGTCTTAACGTGCATTTCTTGTTTTCCCCACAGGTGGTGAATTGGGTCAAGTCGCTACAGTAGTGGCAGTACCAGCCCCAGCACTGCAGGTGGGGCACTGTCCACACCACACCACACCACAGCAGGCCATGAGCATGTGGTCCTGGCCAGTCCCAGAAGGGACCTGGTTCCAGAAGACATCTGACATCATCAGGGGAGAGTAGCACATCAAGGCCTGTACCTGCATGTGCCCATGGAACCCCTGGCAGGCACAATCCACATGTCTGTGGCCGGAGGTGATGAACTGCACACCCTGCCAGGTATGGTCTGCAGCTCTCCATAAACACCTGTATAGGGCAGCCACATGGCAGAACTGTGTGCATGCATACCCACACACTATACGGACACACCTAAGACAACCCCATACCTACACACACCACATTACCATGCCCAGTTCAACTCATTACACCTCTCACCCACACAAACGGTGTAAAATGTATGGCCCACCCTTGGCCTCTGGCAAACCAACAACACACCCTGTACATATGATGATACCTGTGCCACATCCCTGTCATCCATAACATCTATGCAGGGACAGGTTAATATGGTTATGATGCACACGGTGACTGTACTACAGTGTACCAAAGTACTGCAGTGTAAGATGTTGTCAGGAGTAATGTTTAATGTATACATGTCAGGTAATGTAGACATCCAGAAATGATGTATTATAGCTGCTAGTAACACTGGCTGATTGTGGTCTCCATAATGTTATCCATTTGTGTTGTAGGTGTACATGTGTCAGCAGAAGGATGATCTGCAGTCATATGCAAAAAGGGGTATGGCACTGTGGTGACACCATGTCTGTGACATATCCGGGGCACAGTTGAACACATGTCACAGGTTTGTATAACAGTCATTACATGTGCCACATAAACAGCTGACCCGCTGAGATGTATATAATCTGCAACCTGATGTAGACCCATCCACATACACGCGCATTCTTACTTGGCAACACTGGGACTTGACCCCTACCTAAGTATGTAATGCTACTGAACTGTGTGGCTTTCATTGTACACACCACACAGCGTGTAGGGTGAAGTGTGTTCCAGGTTGCATGTTACAGCAGAACATCCCCAGATATGTACAGTATGCTAATGGAGGATGTAATGGTTGTATATGGACAATACATAGTGTGTCATTCCATCATATACACATTAACAGACACTTAACAGGCAGACACACATCTGAGAGACCCGGGCCTATTGGTGCCAACATGTCCATGTGTCCAGTGTGTTACAGGTAGGCTGCACACAGCACATGCATAACTGGTCTGGATTGTATTATCAGTTACCTGTATGGTTGATGGTGACAGTGGTCACCATAAAGCAGTATATGGGACATATACCGGGTGTACCATGGTGTACACAGTACCCACACCCCCCAGTGGATATTGTACTCCCTAGAACTCATGATGACACTCTGACATACCCACCATCACACATTGCCCACAATTGTGATACAACCCATTGTATATCCCAACAGTGGTACTACAGGGATATGCATCTAATCCACATGCCACAGGCATAGTAGGGTGTTGCATTGTCATGCCTCACCTATGGGCAGCAACAACACTATCTGTACTACTGTGTGGAAATGCATATTGTAATAAGAGTATGTGGCCTTGCAATGCTGTACCTTACCAATATACAGACATGCACACATACACACACTTGCCAGAGCTCAATGGGTATCCCATGCCTATTGACTCATTTGGACAACACTGTTGTGCTGGTACTGCAAGGCTCATGTAGCCAGTAGGGAGAGGAGCGTAACAGGGTACATGCAATGTCCGATACAGCAGCAGCCACAATTGACTACGACAATGAGTGTTTCTGTGGTTCTGAAGGCCCTCATTGAATTTCCAACTGCAGGTGTAATAACACACAGACACTGCTGTCCTCAGTAATGCACACATATACATGTCAGTACTGGGGTGCATCACTGCAGGTGGTCATAGTTGTGTACCCGATTATTGTCCATGGAGAGATGGGTTGTGAAAGGGATGTGTGTACAGTGGTATCATGCCACCTGCCATGTGCCAGCAGGCAATTGATCAACAGACACCACTGTGGTGAACCTCAGAGTGAGAGTGACATGCATCAGCCAATCCTCTGGGCGCCTCCTGCACATGGCCGCTGAGGTGATCCATTTGACATGTATGCAACATGTATTACAACACATGGGCAGTATCTGTGATGGAGACCTGTACCCAAGCATGTTCTGTTGACTATGGTAGTGTAGTGGAGGTACCAGTGGCATGTGGTGTGTACAGGGTGCTGTCTCCTATATGTGCCAGTTATTATACAGCTGGGCAGACATGTCAGTGTCAATCAAGCATAGGTTGCCTGTACATATCCCAGCTGGATACCTGCCATCTGCGCATCTGTACAGGGACTGACAGTCATCAGCTTGGCAAGTAGCTATGCAGTAGGATGTATGTGTTGACAGGTAGATGTTTGACAACAATATGTATGACATAACTACATGTTGGAAGCCCTTACTAACATGTGCTGTACAGATGGTAGTCTCCAGTTACATTCCTCATGTCGAATCATTATCCAGTAGGGGATATGTACTGTGACACAGCTCACACACCAGGAACACAACAGGGAGACCTCAGAGTCCAGCTATGCCTGCAGGTGTGCTTGTTGTCAGTACTGTATTTAGCACTCTACTCTTGCCTGGGAAAGCACTGTCAACAGTAGTACCACCATGCCAGTGTGACAACGTACCCTGGGTTACTACCCCTGTATGTCACACATTCACATGGATAACAGTGCTGTATAGGTCTCATTTACTTGTGTGGCCCAGACATGACACTCACACCACTTGCTACTGTAATGATAGCACATAGGTGCGTTTATTGTACATGGCATTACATACATTTATTACAGATGTCATTACCCTATGTTATCAGACTGGGTGGTGAGAACTGGTTACTAGGGCTTAGCCATGCTTAGCAGGTGTCAACATTTCTCCAATTTAACAGTTAAGCATATTTTCACACTGGTAAGTGAAGTTCACATGGTGTAAGCGCCCATATGTTTAACTGTAAATTAGCACCGCTTAGCTTCATGCAAACCCGCGCAAAGCCACTTAAAGCTGCTCAAAACTGACTTAACCACTCTGTATCTGACATCCCTTGTTCTGCCCAGCAATAACATAAAGAGCCCTTGAAGGTCTTGAACCCATGACCCTCTATACTATAGTCACAACAGTTAACCACTATGCCATGACCACTGTGAAGACAGTTGCTGTTTCTCCAATATATCTGTCAATATACATATTGATTAGTATTGAACAATTGCTTTTACTTCCACTATTGTTTTTACTTCCACAATTGTGTAGTACTTGTTATTGATATTACTGTTGTTACATCATAATGTACACATATCAGATATATACGGTGAGATACATCTGTGAAGGTATACACAAACATGATGTTTACACATGACAGGAATATGGATATCTACATACACATATGCTGATATGGTTTCACTTCATAAGTTCAAATTACTGAAATCTCAAATTTCAGTAACCCAAGATAATGAAGTCGAAAGTGCAAAATCACGAACTATCACAATCCCGAAGCTTAGAATCCCGTATCCATAAGACCGAACCCCAAAATCTCGAAAAAAATATGAAATGCTTTATTCAAACTCAACTGCCAGCTCCATCACTCGTAACGTAAATGTCCAAAACACCATCACAAACGCATCCACAAGCTAGTGCTGGTAGCTAATTCTGTGATACACCACAACTCGCCATTGCAAGATGTACAAAATGTAAAACATAAAAAACATAAAGGAGCATGTGTTGTAATTCAGATACTACACTGCAGGCACTCTTCAACAACTAAATACTGAATGCGGACTTAAATAGCATATTTCACTTCCAAACAATATAGCCATCTGTGCCTGATAGCAGTATTACACATCACTGCTGTGAAACCCATTACAGAACTGATTTCCAAACAAAAATATAATATGACATATCTTCTTACATTTTCAGAAGACTGGATATTGCCATCACAAACTCCAAACAAGTATACGATCCACTATTCTTTAGTACAGCCTCAAACTGGCTATGCCGTCTAATCATGTACTGTCTCTTAGGGGAAGGCAGGTTTCCACAGGCCATATGGACCCACAATTTGTCCACGCTATCCTGATGTCTGGCTAAGACAGTCATTAAGACAGATAGATCTCTTGCTTTCCAGCCTAAGTGTGATTTTAAACTGCGATGCCAAGCCTCTATACTATTCTGGGTCCAGGGTAGGATTAAAGTATTTAATCTGTGCATGTTCCAAAATGCAATAGGGAATAAGGGGGGAAACATAGTACAACCAGTAGTTCTAGTACAGAACTTGCGTAGTTTTCCCAGCAGGTACCAATCAGAAAAGTATGTCAATAATGCCTTCCCTTCAATGGAAACACCTGCTTCAGATCATGAAATGTACTTAAGACATCACCCTCTGACAGGAATGCTAATCCAACCAAACATTTAAAATGTAACTGGAAACCCATATTAGTATTATATAAATGGGTAAACCTAACTGTTGCACCTTTCTCCAAATGTTCTGAGCAAAATGGAAAGGGCAACCTTTAGCTGTGACACCATGTAAATTTAAAGCAGTGCCACGTTTGGCAGCTACCTCAAAGTCACTCAGTATGTACTTGACATTTATCTCAAACTCATGTTCATCAAGCAATTGTAAAACACAATTCCACATGAAGTTACAGGACTTCAATGACTTTCTGCTCATTAAACAATACAGGAGTGACACACTCTTATGATAGCCACCGACCATGTATGCTATAGAGCTGACGGCAAATGATTCCCTTATAAAAGAATGTACCATCAACTAACCAAATGGTTGCAGTACTGAGATCTAGTAAATTCTGACTGGTTGTAAACACTACAGTGGTTGTCTCAGTTGCTACATCAGTCATAACTTTGCTAACAAAGACACCTGACTTTGTGGGGAAATCATTCATGTTTATGTTTAGCAATGTAACTAACTGCTCAGTAACTGACTTACATTCCTTCCACTGGACCCTTCCAACTTACTGTAACAGTGCTTTCTGAGCAGGTAAACTAGGTGTTACGCTGGCAGATGTTGAAGCTAAAAAATTATCAACTATGAGACAGGCCCCGGGATTCGTGAAGCTTGCGCTATGCGCAGGCGTAGCATAGGCAGAATAACGTCAAATATGGCCTTTGAGCGATTCAGGTACGATCCAATACCACGTGCACTACCGGCGTACGCAAGAACTGTGCAGCCCTCGGCATAGGTATGCTAATCGCCCCATGTGCAGTGTCGCACCAAGCAAATGAAGGCAGATAGTGATTCACGAAGTGGTGCAGGTGTAGCATAAACCCACGGAAATGTAAACCAAAAAACACGGTTTACATTTTCCCAAACAGAACATCGGAGCTATGGAAGTGGACCAGACTCATGTATTACAAAGTTAACATATGCCAATGGCTAAATACACAGCCAATGGCATAAGAAAAGATGCACAACACCTAAAAAACAACATTTAATGTCATGTCCACAGTAACGCACAGTACAACCACAGGGCATGTGTGCGCAAACTGGAACATAAAGAAAATATATAAAAGTGTCATAAAATCGCAATGTAATACAAAGCAGGTTTACACCATAATACACAATGGTAGGCATGGAACACCACAACCAAGGTGCAAGGGTTGCTAAGGGCCTGTGACAGTGTTCGGCGCGGTAACTATGAATTAGTAGTCAATGCCATGCAAATGAGGCAGATAATACTGAATCGCAAATGTCCCACCGGATGAAGGTTGAACCATACGGCGCAGTGCTATAATACCAAGGAGTGGCTCAGAGGAGATACATGACATCAGCAGAGGGGTGTGCCACTGTAGCAGCAAGCACATTGGAGCAATGCAAACTGGCCTGGCCATTGCTAAGCAAAGCTGCAGGACAGGGGTGGGGAGGAAGGTATAGAATTGTTTAGTTGAGAGCACACATGGTGCCCAAAAGCGCATGTATACGGGGATGAAAACGTACCCGAAACCCAGTAAGCAGATGCACGTGGCGTGAACAATAGCACAAACAGGAAGGTCATGGGAAGAAAAGAAGGAAATGCTGAAGTAGGGTAATTGGCGTACTAATGAGCAATCAACACCAATCAACTCACGGCGGCCAATTGACGGCAGCTGTCAAGTCTGCTCACATAAACCTGCAAAACAGGATAGGGGAGGCATCGGAATGCAAAGAAAGGAGGGGAGGCATTGGATTGCAAAGATAGGAGATCTGTCATAGCAGAGCAAAGCAAACCGACAGTAGACTGGCAATAGCACACATTACGGAAGATACGCCAGGTCTAGGAAAGTACAAATGAAAGCAGGCTGCTGGATGCATGCCAGAAAATGGTAGGCGGAACGTGCAGAAATGTAAAGGGAAGGTCAAGAGGTAATCCACGGCAGACAAATGTAATTCAACACCAAAGGCACCACAATAGTAGTTCCGGTAGTAAAACACATAAGATACCCTGTAGCTACGATCGTACATACACACCCTATGACATCATCGGTGTTCACAGCACAATAGTATACAGTGTGAAAGCACCCTACACACACCTGCGAATTCCCAAACACTGCACCATAGGTGTAAACACACGGGGAACTTTTAAAATGTACATGTTGGGAGCTGCCATAGCTGTGATTCATCAGCATGTGTTAGAGACTGACGGTATTGTGGAGGATGATGCCGACAACCACCGCAGGCCCGGGAGGAGGAGAAGAGTGTTCAGACCAAGGGTAACCTACCAGGGGCTACAGCTACATGATCTGGAGATAGTAGAGCGTTACAGGGTGGACAGGGACATCTTACAGCAAATAGTGGAGCTGTGCCGGCCACCCCTGAGAACCAGAAATAACAGAGTGGAACCCATTCCAGTGGACACGAAGGTATGTGTAAGCATGCGAATAGTAGCCACAGGTACCTTTCAAAGGCCAACTGGAGATATAATGGGGAGCTCACAGGCATCAGCATCCAGGGTACTACACCAGTTCCTGGATGCCATGTTACCACATGCCAATGAGCATATATACTTCCCCCGAACTCAGGAGGAGTTGGCCAGCAATATACGTCACTTCCACCATGTGGCACACTACCCGGAGGTACTGGATGCGATAGACTGCACGCACATATGAATCAAGTCACCACCCGGTGAGCATGGTAGGCGCTACATAAACTGCAAGGGATTCCACTCCATCAACTGCCAGGTCGTGTGCAATGCCCAGGGCATTATCATGGATGTGTGTGCTGGCAGCCCTGGAAGCTACCATGATTCCCATATCTGGCATGCCTCACAGCTGTATCAGGTATTTGTCAGGGGGGACATCCCACATGGCCACCTTGTGGGGGATGCTAGCTATGCACTGGAGTCGTGGATGACTCCCATCAGAAATGCACATACACCCATGCAAGAACGCCATAATGAGACACATGCACAAACCAGAATCATCATAAAGTGTGTGTTTGGGATGCTGAAATCACAGTTCCGGTGCTTGGACATACCTGGTGGAGCCTTGAAGTACTCTCCAGGCATGTGTGCCCACATTGTCATAGGATGTGCCATGCTACATAATATGATCCTGCGGAAACAGCTGCAGCAGGGACAAAATGGTGAAGGCCCTCATAGCCCACCGCAATTGCCAAGGCCATCACAGGCACAGAGGGATTCAGACCATGAACACACTGTGCCAGCCCCAGTAGGCAGACGGAGGCGTGCCCAATATGCCTACGCCTTGGCAAAGAGGGAACGTATAGCACATACTCTGACAGTGTAGGCCCCTACGGACTGACACACCTCTCCACCTGCACACACAGTAAAATGGATGGCACACAAGCACGACCACCTGTAAATTGTAATGTATAGGTGGCCCACTTTGTGAATCCCACATAGGCAGCCCTCAAACATTGTACACACAACAGCTATTGGAACAAGGAATGTCAACACCTGAACAGTACATGCGCCTATCAGCATATGGTGGTGCTGTGTGTATAGGTTCCCAGGTACAACAGTAGGTTCACGGCCGACTGTCAGAGGCCATACACCAAATGGGGCAAACAGTGTCCGCTGTTGCCACAACATCGAGTAACCAACTGTCGCGTAGAGGAGCAGAGGCAATCGTGGGAGCACATGTGTGTAAGCACTGTTCTGCACACATTCAGCACAGAGTCCCTGCTGCGTTAATGAGGGGCTGCACATAATATAATCATGAATGTTGTGTCAAGGCATGGGGTGTACCCATGACAGGTATTCGTCACCCCAGCATGCTCCACCCATAGTCATTTGAAGGTGTAGCACAGTATCATGTGTGGCTCACTGAGATATACATATCCAGTGCCGGAGCACATCCAGTAAACATCACATGGACATACCATTAACTGGACTCATCAATATGTAAACTAACTGAGTTACCCATGTGAGTGCAGTATGGAGTAACAGCCGTAGTATACTCCACGTACAAAACGACATAACACGTGTACAAATCCCAGATGGCCATATGTTAAATGCAGTGACAGCCGTGCATGTTCCCGGTCCCACGTCCTGCAAGGGATGTAACGTAATCCCGAAGGCACGAGTAATGCATGTCGGATGCAGGTCAGCAGATCATGTTTAGCACACGTTACCAGGAATATGCATTGCCCACTGCTGGTAAGCGACGTTTAAATATGACTATATGGATATGCACGAAACAGGGATAAGCTACTCCGAATATCACGCAGATCATGGTCAATGATGTCCAGAACAGGTGAAACCAGCATTATTCACCCCTGTACTAATAGCGCCTGCTCTGATGGGTAAAACGACCACTGCCAGGTGTAGAACACACAATGATGTATAGAATCACTTAACACTATTGCTAGGCAAGATGTACCTATGGTAGGGTTGCCACCTCTTCAAATGACCAATGTGGGACATACGTCAGATGTCTGCAGGCCGACACATACACCCGGCCAGTACGAAATTCAAAACATCATTGTTTTGCTGAGATAAAAGCTCATTCTTGTAATGTTTACTTACTTATTCTGTTTCTAGAACATATAGGTGGTTCAGATACAGAATAACTGTTTTATGCAACTATTACATAAACTATAGGAAATAAGTATGTTCTAAAATCCCAGGACATTTGCCATGTTCACAAATATTTTGCAGGACACAACTGCCCAAAGAGGGACTGTCCCTCGC
This sequence comes from Protopterus annectens, assembly GCF_019279795.1. Classification (NCBI taxonomy): domain Eukaryota; kingdom Metazoa; phylum Chordata; order Ceratodontiformes; family Protopteridae; genus Protopterus; species Protopterus annectens. The sequence goes on from NC_056725.1 coordinate 314,196,125, forward strand.
AGAGTGGGACAGCTGGTAACCCTAACCTACGGCAGGTGTGTAATGTGACATGTACAGACACAAACGTGCGGAGTCCAGGAAACAGTATACACCAACAAGTACACAATGAAAGGTGTAGCTTGCCTGTCACTTTCCCCATCAGATATGTATATATATATATATATATATATATATATATATATATATATATACATATATATACACATATATACATATATAAATACAGATAGAAAGGGCGATAGAGTGATATATGTTGATATATACGGAGTCAGTGATATCTGCAAATATATATAGATAGGTCAACTACATTCATAACACCTTGGAGGTACAAATAAATAGGATACCGCCAACTATGGAATGTGTAACATACCGACATGCGTAACCATGAGGCTGAAAGACCGAAAGAACACAATACCGGGACAGTACAACCGCAAGTAATAGTATGATGATATGAAGGGACATTTAGTTACCGCTGCCGGTGTTGCGGTCCACGTAGGTACTGTGTTCAACTGTGTTTGTGAGCGCTGTAGTCTGTGTATGTGTGTGTTGAGGGTGCCGTGTGCGTCTCCCTGTGACTGTAATGTGTGTGCGTGTCCACATCATGTCTGTTTGTGCCAATCATTATGGTAGGTGTGGGTATAGCTAGCCGTAGGCATACGGTTACCACCTGTCCCACATTAGGAGGGACAGCCCCTCCCTGGGTAGGTCTGTCCTGACATAAAACATTACAAAGGGCAAATGTCTGGGATTGTAGGACATTAATATGTCCCATATATAATGTAATAGTTGCATTAAATAGCTATGCCTGTATGTAAGAAACGTAAATGTTACATGCAATATGATAAGTAGCCAAAGTCCCACAATAGGTATGTATTGAGGATAAAAGTATGTGCTAACCTGTGTACTGACCGTGGCTATGTGTTGGCCTGTAAACACGCTGTCGTCCCAAGTGTCCAACAATGGCCATATGAAAAGGTGGCAACCCATGGCAAAGAGGGTCTGTTACCAACACAACCGCAATGACTGCAAATATCTGGGACAGAAATACACGGGATAGCTGTCAATTAGACATATCCCTTTACATATCACTGCAATTCCGGAGGTATGGAAGTATCAACCTCACCTGTATACTTAATAGAAACCAATTAACAACGGCCCAATGTACAATCCCGTAACATAAGTCTACTAACTGATAGCTCTTTAATTAGGGATGGAGCCCACACACATATATATGGAATATGTAGAAATGCAAGCCCCACAAACCTGTATATGCTACGTAAACCCACCGACATCCCCCACACTAGAAACCATAGCAATACAAACTGCAATAACAGCACAAACATCCAGTTAGTCAATTACATCTGCAGAACCATCAACATACCTTGTGAGAGATACAATTAAAGGCGCCATGCAAAATTGCAGCCGTTATATAATGGAACAAACGGCGATGTTACAGGTTTTGTTTGCAATAGTCCGTTATCAGACATTGGGATGACAGAAACACCCACATGTTGAACCACATACTCTAACTGTCACACACAATCCACGGGGGACATTAATCCAAAGTATAATTGTCTCTATGCATAGCAGTTGCAATTACACATAACAAAACACAATACAGGCCATCTCCCCGAAGGTAGGAAAATGGGCAAAGCCCAAGTGGAGAATTAAATTATACCCCACTGTTGCCGCATAATTGGCAAATGGAGTAGCTGCACAGCTGATATGCAAGTAATTAATCACTCAGAAATACCAATTGGCGGGAGGAAACCACATGTTACAGGTATCGACGTATATAAGGATGACTTGCCAGATATTCAAACCGTATGCTCATACAAAATACCTGTTTAAGCAGTGTGAGAGAGATAGAGACGAAAGTCTGTAACAATAACAAGGTATGTAGAACACTCGGTATGTAAGTTTATGTATAGCATGTTTTTTATTAATTATTTACTGTATGTATAGCCTGGTTTGCATTAACTAAAAGTGTCCGCGATGCATAAAGTGGGAAAAGGTATTTATGTAGTGATGTCTTGCTGAGCATACTAACGCATGTACAAACTGTGCATCCAGCAGTGGGCCACAAGGTACACATCACAGACACCACAAGGGATGCTACATGAGGGCTTTAAACAGAACAATTCCATACAACCCGCCGTCAGTGGTAGGGTATGTCCAACAAGTATGTGCCATAGCAGGGGATAGTATATGTTGATATACTGTCACAGTAGGCATGTGTATGGGCATATAATGACAATGACATGTCTAAGGTGGTCCCGCTGTGTAAGTATGCTTTGCATTATGGGATACTATGTGAAATATGTGTAATGTATAGTATTGTAGGTAGATATGTCAGATATTCTACACAGCATAACAGGCATATCATGTATACCAAAGGTATCGTCTATTGGCATGTACAATAACAGGATACATATGGCTTGTAGGCACGGGACATTGCAATAGCATGATAGCTAATCTAAATGGAAGGGCTACCAAGTAACCATGCACAAAGTACATGTAGTAGCTTCACAGGTTCATAGTGGGGTACTATGCAGTCTGGCAAGTCTATGTGTAAGCACAACTACAGTGTTCACACCAGTGGCACCTCTCTAGGGTAGTGTCCTGTGAACAGCGAGCCATGTGTTACCTGCACCTCTGCACAGTACAGCCACTGCAGTGATCCCTGGCATACATGTGTCTCCCAACCACCAAGGGAGGTATCACATGAACAGTGCTACTGAGTGTCCCTGCGTGATGTACATAGGATTCATGTTCCAAAGCATGGTGAGTGACCGGTTTGGGAATGTAACCCTCAAGCACATCCCACTCATTGTTGCGTGTGTGCACATATCCATGAGCATGTTGCTCACAGTGGCTTTTGCTTATGTCGTATATGTGGAGTATATCCATTAATATTGTTGTGGACATGAGCCCTGTCTGTTCAGCAGAGGTCACCCCTGAGTATGTAGTATGCAAATGTGTACAGACGTGGTGTCCATAGTTCAACCGCATACTTTAACTGTCGGAGCTCAATAAACGTCATGGCGTGTTAATGGTGTGGTATGTAAAGCTGTAGCTGTTGTGTAAGGTACACCCTAAATGGGGTGGTGTACCCTTGAATGTGTGTAGATGTCTTGAGTTCAGAAGTACAATGGGTGCCTATGTACCAGCTACACACCCAGTACAGATAAGTGTGGCCATGTAGAAGGATATCCACCCCACAGTGGCAAAACGGTAACCACAGGAGTGGATGTGACATACGTGTGTACTACAAACATGTACAATGTGACATGTATGTAGCGGACTACCACCTATGTGATAGTCAGTGGGTGAATGGTGTAATGCAATAGTGATGTTCATGCACCTTGTGTCATGCAGCTTGAGGCCATGATATTCATATCAGGTATCTGTCACAGTGACACCCATATGGATGGAGTCAGTATCAGCTGGTGGATCAATCATGGCACTTTGTATGCAGGGGTTTGTAAAGCTAGGCAGGGAAAGTCCCTCTGTGCTAGCCTGTACCTCAGGGAAGCATATACTGAACATGAGGGGCACAATGACTGAGAACTGTGGTATGGCAAATGTAACTGAAATGCAGTAGGTACTATGGTATGCTACCCTCATTGTGTGTGTGCTGTCAATGAGCCACGTTGCATAACATCCTGAGACATAGGGTACGATGTGCAGGTGGATGTGTATGCTGTCAATACCAGACTGGAGAACGGTGCTGAAAGGCAATGAGAGGACAATGTAGGATGTGTGGACTCCCGTACCATCATCAACTACCCTGGTAACTGTATGAAAGGAGTCCACCAGGTGTAGGGGCCATGCTCTGGTCCTAACAAGTCCAACCTGGGTGGCATCAAAGGACCGGAGCCCAACAATGTCTCTGTGAATGACGTCCTTGATGATGTGCCCTATAGCCGTGCAGAACAGTCCAGTCAGGTGTGTAGGACTATAGTCGCACTGTGCATTGTGGTGCCACCTGTGTGGAGTGTGATAAATGTTGCTGTGTGCCATTCAGGGTCCACAATGTCTGATACAAGGCTATTACTGAATATGGTGGCCTAGTGGGGAGACATGTTGTTCAGAGGTTTGTGGACATCACAGCCTAGGACTTTGGAAGGTGACATGGGGCCAGTGTCCCAGGACATATAGAGTGCAGGTTAGTACTGTGTAGGTGTGACCACAGGGCCACCTGCATGGATTGTGGCCCTGTAGTGAGTGAGAGGGTGTAATGTTAGCATTGAATCCATCCGCCAGCATGTTGCCAACATCACCTGGGACTGTAATGTACCTGAGTGACTGTTGTATGTGAGAGCAGATGTGGGTGTTGTCAACAACTACTGACATACCACCATAATGCCTTGTGGTACACCCTGGAAAGTGTTGCAGTAATGTTTACGTAGCTAGTCTTGGAGTATGTGATGAGGGATCCCGTGGCCCTACTGAGGCTGACCAATGAGCTACCCCACTGATGGGATTGTACACCACTGTGCAACAGCCTCCACCTGTTGTTGTACATTATGTCCATGGAACTTGACCACCAGAGTGGCGTCTGTTATCTGGTGTGTACCATCATGGCTCTGTGTGGAATAGCATGATCCATGCAGTTGTGTACGTGCTAATGAAGTGCACTGGGGTATGTTTCAGAATTTGTAAGTGCATTGTCCATCTGCACGGGTGTCATGATGTTAACAACCGCTGTCATAAGACGTCTGTAGTAGGTGTTGTAGTACTCATGTACTGTGTATGTTGTGAAGGGTGTGGTGCCGGGATGTGGCTAACAAGGTTGATTAGCATATGTTCGGAATCCACCAATGAGGGGATAACCCCAGGTGTGGAACACCAGTCACATGTTGGTAGTGTTCATGTCAAGGTTAATGTTGGTCTTGGAGGTGGTGTGTATGGGTTGATCCAGCCGAGTGGAGGTTATGACTCATGGATGTGTCAGTTCATGAGTGGCTATCCCAGTTAAGTGTGGGGAAGTGTCAGTCACACATCAGTAGTAGCTGTCTGAGCCCTACTGTCCAGTACACCAACAAATGAGGTCTGGTTACCGTGGGGTATGTTGTTGAATCTGTAGCTTGTTACAATGTGTATAGCAGTTTCGGACACAGTTAGTTGCACGTGGAGCACCTCTGATGCATTGTGCTAAGTAACTAGCCAGGATGTGTGTACAACATAGTGGGATATGGGAACACCTCAGCTGTGGGTGTGCCGGTCCAGGAATGTGCCTGAAAGGTATGATCTGTCTATAACCTGTCATTGCAGGTGTGCTCTGAAGAGCCTAGAGGCAGGTCCCAGTCACTGCAGAGATATTAGAGTGGTGCATTATAAGATGTGCCTTGCCTGCGTGCGTCACAGAGGAAGATGCGAGCTATGTGTCACATGACCCCATCTCCTGCTTGCCAGTTCCCGTTCTGCCGGTGACTGTTATTGGAAACTGTGCAAGACAGGCAGTATAGAAGCAGCAAGAGCCTTACATGTGATCTGTACTCCCAGGGCTGACAGGTGCAGGTCATCTGTGCCAAAGCATTGTGTTCGAACAGGTCAGTCAAAACGGACAGATACCAGATGCCTGTGGAATGACAGCAGAAGCATAGGCAACTGTTTAAGTGAAACAGTCAGTCGTTGTACAGTGGTACCGGGTCCGGATGAATACATAATGCCCCCCAGGGCTAGGCCCACACCTTCAGGGCTACAACACTGGTGAGCTATTGCATGTCCCTGCACACGTAGTCTGTGAAGTGGCATCTCAGGTTAGTCACACTAACATGGAGAATGACAGTCACATCACACCTGGTGAGGTGTGGCATGGGTGCATAGGTTATGTTGCAGAACCAGTTACCCGACAGCAAGATGTAAGTGACTATCACCTTGTGTAGCCTGCTGTGTGGAGCTGCAGTGTGACCGCCTACAGACTCACCTATGACTGGTGTGTTGTGCATGTTATAACACCCTATTGGCTGTATGTGATGGACACATATGAGTCTGTGGGCTATACATTGGTGATGTTGTGTTCCGTGATGGGGCTGCCTCTGGTGCCTACACAGAGTATGGAGAGGTACTGCACAAGTTGTCCTCGTATGTGTGGCCTGTGGTGGAGATCATGTGAGACTATGTGATGAGTGGGGTGTGTTGCTAATGTTACACATCCCCACATGACTATCAGGTGCAGTCAGGGTTGGTGACAGCATTACCCCCAGCAGGGCTGCATAAGTGCATCCCCCACAGGCTGTAGTGTCATATGTTGGGAGGTGAACATTGAATGTGTACATGAGACAATTGCTCTATTGCCACATGTACGACATATCCATCATATAGACAGGCAATAGCACTGGTACGTGACAGTTGGACATGCCTGTATATTTAACCATGTTTCACAGGATATGTGCGTTATGTGTGTACAACAGCTATTGTACCATAAGCAAGCTGGAAATTTTAGGACAGCCAGTGTACCTGTGGGAAATGGTGTGGAATGGGTGCTATATTAATCAGTAGCTCATGACATGCTCACAAGTTCTGAACAAGTGCCTAGCATGACCATACAATACAGATAGGGTGTTGGATAATATCAACCCACAAGTGGTGACGACAGACATAATTGGTGGCACCGCACTATAACCCTGCTGAGTATGGTGTGCATGTCCATGAACCATTATCACTGTAGATGTTAGCAGTACAGATGTACAAGACAGTACGGTTGTTTGATTACAAATACCTTTGTATGTCACAGGAGTGTTCTACCAGTGGCCTGTTGACAGACTCACAACTACAAAAGGTGCCAGAGTGACATGTGCATATCACACCAGTGCCAGCTACAGTAGAACAGGGTTAATGTGTTGTACTCCACCCTCATTGTAGCCATACCACACAGACAAATGTTAGGCATCTGTGTATGTAAGGATGTGAATGGCCATGACCTATGAGGAATAGCTGTGTCAGTGTTGTGAACAACATACAGAATGGGCTGTGTGGGTGAGGTGTGTGACATATGTACACATTCTGATGGATGATATCAGCATTGTCACCACAAGGTGAACATCCCTGTACCCATTAACTACCACCTAGGCTGTGGTCAACATTATGGACACTGTGTAAGGGATGGTGCTGTGCAGTACACCTCCCTGCATTGGTGACATCTCCAGGCCCCTTGGGTAGTCATACGAGGTACCTATGTCATGACAGGGTGCCATCCATGAGCACGGAGATCATTGGACAGGCATATACAGCACTGGGGTGACCAATATTGGATCACATATCACCTTTAAGGGGTAATGGCCATGCGTGGATGGGCTATACCAGCCTTCACTATCCTCACCTCCACTATGCAGCATGCTGTCTACCTTGCATAAAGACATTTGCTACACCATGATGATGGACATGCTACATGTCCATATCCTGATTTCTTTGGGGTTTAAGACATTAAATTTTTCATTTTTGG